>NC_051154.1:63619015-63905414 GCF_013339745.2 Dermacentor silvarum | reverse complement strand
TGACCCAGAGGAGATGCACCAGCGAGCGGTGAGGGGGACACCACTCAGGGATATCGTGAACGCTGGGGAGCCATTGATACAGGGATGTGCCTGCGCCCTCGCGTTGCCAGACGCCATGCCATACATTCCGGGACAAGCGATGGAGACGCGCCCGGACCGAACGTACTGAGATACGCACTTCCCGCAAGAGACCCGTGGTGGCCGCAGAAGAAGCAGCGGAATCCGCGAGCTCGTTTCCGAGAACGCCACGGTGACCCGGGACGTGGTACAAGCAGACATGGCGCCCGGCAGCGCTCTGCGACGCTAACGCGCGCTTGCAATAGACAACACGAGCGTCAACGTCACGGATGTTTGAGAGGGCAAGGAGTAAAGATAGGCAATCCGTGTATATGTGCACCGGCGAGGATGTTTGCAGCGAGGTGAGGTAATGGAGCGCCTCAGTGAAGGCGACCACCTCCGCGCTGTAGGCGCCTGACGCGTTTACGACCTTGTATTTGCGGACAGCGCATAGATGACCACGTGGGTTAAAAGCCACGAAAGCGGCGCCCGCAGACACGCTCGTAAATGAACCGTCCGTGAACACGTGGTATGCAGGTGTGGCACACACACGTGAGGCCTGTTGGGGCGTTAAGCGGTAGAACCGCAATCGGTACAGCTCCCGCGGATGGCGCGACCACGGGTCGAACGGGCGTTCCAGGTTGCGGGGGTCAAACGACTCGTTGGCGAAATGAGTCACCTGGCGCAACACGAAAAGTGAGAATTCGGCATTGAGGCGATCCAGCTCCAATGGGAGTGGTGGGCAGTTGGCCAGGATCTGCAATGCCGAAGTACGAGTCGTGTGGAAGGCGCCCGTCAACGCCACCAGAAGCGAGCGCTGAACCGACTGCACACGGGCAGTGAGGTGCGAGGTAGGGAAAGCGGGCCACCACACCGGCGATGCGTATGCAACAGCAGGGAGCAGAACCTGTCTATAAAGGCGTCGTAAAAGGACGGGACGTAGCCTGTAATGCAGACGTACGAAATTCAGCAAGCGAGTAACCAATACCTCGGCTTTAGTCTTGATAAAGTCAACATGGGCGTGAAAATTAAGCTTATCATCAAAGACCACGCCGAGAAGTTTAATGTGATCTTGATGTTTTAGAAAAGCGCCGTCTAGACGAATAGACGGACGCCTCTTGGAAGTGCCAATATGCCCATTGTTGAAGAAGACAAAGAAAGATTTTGACGGACTAATTTTGACCTTGTTTTGCCGGGCCCAATTGCAAATCAAGGACAAGACAGATTCTGCCAGACCCTGCAGCTGCAGGCGCGAGGTGCCAGACAGCAGCACAATGGTGTCGTCCGCGTACGCCTGTAAGTGCACGCCGTCCGGCATGGGAAGGCTGAGCAGGGAGTGGACGATCAAATTCCACAGTAAGGGGCTGATGGGGGAGCCCTGCGGACTGCCGATCGTCGGGCTAGCCGATACCTCACCCGCACGCGCCCGGAACACCACCCGCCGTCCCGAGAGGAAAGAGCACAAGAGGTGGTACAGGTTGGCCGGACAGCGGTGTCTGCGCAAAAAGAACAGCACCGCTGCGTGCCACACGCTATCGAAAGCGCCCTGAAAATCGAGGGAGATCAGAACGGCGGGCGTTTTTGATGCCTTGAGCGAGAGCAGGCGCTGCTTCAGGACATACAGGGCGAGAGGGGCACTCCGGGCATGTGTAAAGCCAAATTGGGAATCGTGAAGGAGGTGATGAGAATTTAGAAAAAAGTAGAGCCGGGAATTTAGTAAACGTTCCAGTACTTTGCCGAATAAGGAGTTCATCACGATAGGACGATAAGCTGAGGGTAAATGAGGCGGCCGGCCAGGTTTTGGAATGAAAATAACGCGTCCCTCTTTCCAGGACGTAGGGAAGTGTCCCAGGCGGAGGGCCGCATTAAATAAAAGAAGAAAAAAGGAAGGGTGAATACGAAAAAGGTTCCGAACAAACATGCCGGTGAGCCCGTCCAACCCCGGCGCCGAACGTAAGTTGCCCTGAAACAGCGCATGCTCGATCTCCGGGAGCGTAAAGGCGTGATCGTCAGGCACGGGAGGGTAATCAGAGCACGCGAGCGTGCGAAGGCGTGCGTGAAAGGGGGTATCACAACCCGGGTCATCCGTCGCGACATGCTCACTCAACAGCAGTGAAGCAGACGCCAACACCGATGACGTGAGGACGTTGGGCGAGGTCTCAAGCGGTGGGAGGAGCGTCGCGGAGTGTAACTTCGCAAACGCCAGTTTGAACGGCGAACCATAAAGGTTGCGAGCCGTCATATCCTGGCAAAGCGTGCGATCCGCCGCGTCTTTGGCCCTACGAATGTGCTGCTTGTAGACAGCGAAAGCCGACGCATATTGCGTCCGGTAAAACGAGCGCAGATCAGGGTCGCGGGCCCGTTGAAAGCGACGACGCATCGCGCGCACACGCAGGCGCTCCTCAGCGAGCTGAGGGCTCCACCACGCATTTGCCTTGCCGCCACGCGGTTTAGCTTTACGCAGGTAGCGGCGACGGAGCCCCTCATATAACTCATAAAAATCCCCGACCGCGCTATCAAGCGCATGCCCAGAGGATAAAGAGGCGTATTGAACTCTCTCGAACCACGGATGTAATCGTAGGGATTCGAGGATCTGGGCTCGTGCGTAGTTCGTAAGGACACGCTCCAGACGTCTCGTTGCAGCAAAGAGAGTAAATTCGATGTAACGGTGATCGGAAAGATTATCGCGGTCGGAGACCTGCCAAGTAAAACCCGCGCTCGCAAGAGAGACAGACGCCAACGTGACGTCGATCCATGAGCGAGCGTACGGCGTCTCAAAAGTGGGCAGTGACGCGGGGCTGTTGAGAATTTGCAGGGCGTTAGCGTTGGCAAACTGCACGAGCTGCGTGCCGCGCACATCTCCGGGCCCGGGCCCCCACAGCGCATGCTTCGCATTGAAGTCGCCCCCCATAATATACGATCGCACTGAGCCATCAGAAAATACCTGCCACAGTTCGTCCAAGAAGGGATCGAGAGGGCGATGGGGCGGCGCATAAATAGCAACGAGGACGAACGAAAGTGCGGCTCGCTCGCACCTGACGGCCACGACCAGTTGCGATACGTATATGGGAAATAGATCGAATGTAGGGGCCCGCGCAAGGAGAGCAACACGCGGGTGCTCCCGCGAGTGAAACATTGTAATATCACGGGGCACGTGGGGAATCTTGTGGTCGCGGGTGTGCGGGTCAGACACCAGTGCAAACGAAAAGTCACCCTCAACCATGTGCTGCACCAACAGCCGTGTAGCATCACGCGTGTTGGCGAGGTTTGCCTGTAGGAAGCGAAGCGGCGAGGCGTCAGCCATGGCTGAGGGCAACGAACGTGGTGCCGACAGGTGAGAAGCAAGAACGAGGGAGTGCCGGCGCACACACCGAAACAGGACAAGCCACCCCGCGATGCCAATCAACCCCGGCCGCAACCCAACAAATCCCAGCCGCACAGCCCACCCAGGCAGAAAGAATGAGAAAGGTGAAACGAAGGAGGCAGAAGGAGGTGCGAGAACACCCAAGAGGGAGAAGAAGGAAAGAAGGAGGAACACCGAGATAAAAACGGGGAAGAAGGCGCGGCGATCCCCAACACCCCCACGGCGCCAAGGGGAGACTCCTGTAGGGCCGAATGCGCGACCCAATACCCCCGGCAGCCGCGAGGGCGAGGAGACCGCCGCGCCGCACCACAGAAGCCGGGACAAGCAAACTAACCATAGTCAGTACGAGCGCGCAACCGCGCGACCCTGGCCATCAGGAGAGGGCAGGCCTTATCCCCAGTCGGGTGAGAACTGGGGTGGCCCGCGCGGCGACACTCGTTGCAGCACACAGCAGCATCCCCCAGGCGCACCGTACACTGCTCACCGAGGTGCGGGCCCGCGCAGCGCGTGCACACCGCCCTCTCAGGATGCTGCCGAACAGGGCACGAACGGCGGCCGTGACCATAGGTAGCGCAGAACGTGCACGTAGGTACGTGCACGTCCTCCACCACCGTAGCCGAGGTCCAACCCACGGAAACTCGCCCGCGACTCATGAGCGACCGGTCTTTCTGCTTTTTTTATGATTTTGTTTTGAGCTTTATGCGTAAAGAGAAAACAACACTTCCGAACGTGGAGAGCCATTACAATGTCAACGGGATGGCGGGAGAGGCAATCGGCGTCATTGTGTAACTTGCCAGATTTGTACACTACCGAGAACGTGTACTCCTGTAATCGTAATGCCCAACGGCCGAGCCTCCCTGTGGGGTCTTTGAGTGTTGAAAGCCAGCAGAGCGCATGATGATCTGTTATGACCACGAACGGCCGTCCATATAGGTACGGACGGAATTTCGCGACAGCCCAGACGAGAGCTAAGCACTCCCGCTCAGTAATTGTGTAATTCTTCTCCGACTGTGACAGAAGACGACTAGCATACGCTATCACACGGTTGGCTCCGTTCTGTGTTTGGGCGAGGATAGCAACAATGCCATGGCCACTTGCGTCAGTGCGAAGTTCTGTTCTAGCAGCCGGGTCAAAATGAGCCAGCACAGGTGGTGTAGTGAGGGCAGAAATCAACGACGCAAAGGAAGACGCTTGGTCCGCGCCCCAAGAAAAGGCCGCATCCTTTTTGAGTAGGTCCATGAGGGGTCGAGCAATGTCCGCGAAGTTGAGAACAAAGCGGCGAAAGTAGGAGCAATATATATAAACACCGGGATTCACAAAGCTTACCTAGGAATGGAAAAGCAACTAAATGCCTTGTAAAACATATAAAATTTGGGAGAAAGCAGGTATTTATCAACTATATTCAGAGCAAAAAAGTAACATGCACAGTTCAAGCTTTCGGGATATGTATATCACCAAAAAGTGACCGCCATTTCTTCAAAATACAAAATATCTACGTATCTTTCTTGCTTCTGCCAAGTCAACGTGTACTAGTGTGACTTTTATGTTGAAAAAGCTTAAAAATAAAATTAACAGACAACGTCAGAAGTGACACATGCCGATAGAAAAAAATCAAGGCAATGTTGTAATGGTATTGTAATGGCTCTCCACGTTCGGAAGTGTTGTTTTCTCTTTACGCATAAAGCTCAAAACAAAATCATAAAAAAAGCAGAAAGACCGTTTACAGGACAACCTCTGCCAAAATTATTGGTCACCAACTCGCCCACTTGGCAACATTTCTGAAGGTCGTTTTCACCAACATATCTAGGATACGTGGTGATTTTACAATGAAACTCGACAACCTCTGGACATATATACAGGGTGTTCCAGCTATCACGGAGCACGATTTAAAAAAAGAGGAAGGGCGTTACGCGAAGCAAACCTAGTGCGTATTGTTTCCAGTACAGTGGAGTAGCCGCCAGTATTTTTCTCGTTACTGAGATTTAATTAAATATAGTAATTAATTATCTAACTCGAGAAGTACTGTCCTAATTATCAAAGTGTCAATGAGAAAGTTGTAGAGCAACATGATAAACTCCCGATACAGCTTCCTGTTGCTCAATGCGTGCTACATAAAAATGTTTTTCCGAGCATGAAAGAAGCCCGCGAATACACGCAAAGTGCCTCGAGCGGCCCGTCGTGCGGCAATTCTGCGTGTATTCGCGGGCTGCTTTCACACTAGGAAAAACACATTTATGTAGCACGTATTGAGCAACAAAAAGCTGTATCTGGAGTTTTTAATGTTTCTCTACAACTTTCTCATTGACACTTTGATAATTAGGACAGTACTTCTCGAGTTAGATAATTAATTACAATTAATTAATTAAATCTCAGTAACTAAAAAAATTACTGGCGGCTACTCCACTGTACTGGAAACAATACGCACTAGGTTTGCTACGCGTAACGCCGTTCCTCTTTGTTTAAATTGTGCTGCGTGATAGCTGGGACACCCTGTATATAGATTCAATAGTTACCGTATTTGATAATCCAACAATTTCATGCCATAAGGCACGCCATCGTTGGGCGCAGACGATTATAATACTTTATAACCCCTCGCTCTTAGGTTAAATATTGCAAGCTGACTTTATGTTTTCAAATATGATTGGGCGGTCACAAAAAATTGGGAATGAAGGAAGGAGCGCAACGTGAAATTTGTTATGGCGGGAACTGCCCAGCACCAGCCTTCTATATACGATGCCAGCGTGTATGGCGCACCCCGTTCGTCATCTGCTACAGATCTTCGCGGCGAGGCAGGAAAGACAACCTTCACTGCCCAAAGAGGGGATACGTAATAAAAAGAAAAACATTAAGGTGGCGGTCCCACTCCGGCGGCACGCTCTCGGCATTTTAGTCATTGTTTGCGGACGCACTGTGCTTCCTGCGCTCATTGGACAAATGTGAGCTTTATTGCGTTAAAAAGCTTACTTTCTGCGCTTTCCAATGATACCCAGTATTATCGCCTATCCTGAAGCGTCACCTAACCGCAGTCAGAACAGTGGGAGCAAAAAAACGGCGTTTTTGCTGTACTAGTCTCCGCTGTACTGCCATTCCGACTAAACTGTTCAACATAACAAAATGAAATTTGCTGTGTCTTTAAATGAAATATTATACAAGGTTTCTATGAAGAGAAATTGTGTGTAAAGCAATTAGAAATTTATATAGGCGCCAATAAAAATGGGCAAAACTACAAAAGTTTATCAATTAATATCTTTTTTCCTTTTAAACTCAGGACAACAATATTTAGTGGTTTTGTAGGCTACAGTGTACTTATCATCTATGCAAAGTTGTTTTGTGTTCTAATGAACAGTTTGTGAGGTATTATTACTTACATTTGGCAATTTATGACTATACTTGGTCACGCATTACCGGCGACGGGACAAAACTATTCGAGCTGAAACTCTGAAATTTTCAATAATCAAGCAGCAAGCCCTTATCTCAATTTCTATGAAGAGAAAATTGGCTTATGTTAATTAGGGAATCTACAGGGGAGTAGTGAATTTAGCTAATTTATCTGCTTACCAAGTCCGTGCAAATTGACATTCTTTTTCATGTAAACGCTAATTCACAACAATTATTGCACATTACTATGACCATACAGTGTCTTGTAATTACTAGCACTCACGAGTTTTAATAAGCAGTGCTTGAAACAGAAGATTTTCAATATGTAAGTCTCACAGGCGATTTTTGGTGGTGGCGCCATCTGTGCAAAAAGATATCAAGCTGTTTCATGTCAGTTCCAACGTTTGTCAAATGTGGCGCCACTAAACATTACAAAGCGGGCAAAACGCGGAGGGAATTCTTTCTCCAGGTTTGAGTGTTTGGCTCAGTCTAGTCACGGCGCCTCCCCCACTTCCTTCAAGCACACGTGTCTGCAACCACGCCTTCAATGTAGTCCTACATGAGTTCACTAACTTGTGGCTGCGGGGAGAAAAATAAAAAAAAAAAAAAAGAAAGCGCCATGCACGGTACATCATGAGTGCATGCCAGATCGCCAGCAGGTTAGGCCATTGTGCCAAGGAGAATTGCAAATTGCCCTCGCCCCCTCTATTTTGCAGGCTTGTACGAGGATATCGGGAAACTTGCTTTCCCCATGCGATGAGGTGCGATGTGTGTGGCAGGGTACTATGTTTGACTATTGTACGCGACGCCGGTGGAACGATAGGATTAGCAGCAAACAATGAGCGAGCCTTACAGACTGCAGCGAAAAGTGCTTTAGGTGCGCGACCTGCTGCATTCCAAGCCGCGTGCTACTAAACAAATGTCACGTGTTCCGACGCCCAGTGAAGTTTTGAAACACGTGATTTCCAGTAGGTGCTTTTCTCGTTGAAAGATATATCGTATTTATCCGCGTAGTCATCGCACTCGCATAGTGGTCCCACCCCCACTTACTTTTTTGAGTGATCATCGTACCCTTGAAAATCACTGTAGTGACTGCAGTTTGCTTGTTATGGTGACATGGCAGCCGACCGAGCAGACTGTTCCGCCATTGCATGCACAACAGTGTGCACAACAGTGTGCACAACAGAATACAATCTCACATGCGCTCGAAAGTCTCCGAATTCAGCAGTCAAAAGTTGAAAGAGAGAGAGATAAATTAAAGCACGGACAGCGCAAAAAAGGCAGACAAAAACGTGCACAATTTACACTATATAGTTCGATGACTATTATAAGAAGTACTTCTCGCAAATAATTTGTTTATGCAGTCCCTGCTTGTGTAGATCATGTGATCTTATGCCATAGGCTAATGTGAGGACTTGGTATTGAACGCCTGTGTCACGAAAACGGCTGTCGGCGAAACATGCACAACTTCTGAGGGCTGCGTGCAAGGCTGTGCGCGAGTGCTTGCGATGTCCATCGTAATCATAACGCTGGCGCGATGAGCGCTAGCAGCGGTGAGCGCGTGTGAATTTCCTAACGCAAACGTTCTGTGCAACAGCTTCATTTACCATTCCACTGTACTGCGGCTCTGGAACTCGAATGACGTGATCTCTAAAACTATTCGCGCGGAATCTACCGAGTGTGCCACCGAACCCGTGACCGCGCAATTATGCACGTAATTTCTACCCCAATAAAGCAGCCTAGCCACGTGTACTATGCTGTCGATTTGATAGGGGCCCTGGAATAATAACTTTTGTCACCGAATCGAATCGAATAATGACTATGCGATTCGAAAACCGAATTGAACAGTACATCATTTGATTCGTCCAAAGTAATGAATATTCGCACACCCCTACTAGTATTTCCTTTCCGGAAAACTTATCTCCACTGTGCACCTGCAACTTACAAATTTATAGCTGCTGTCCCGTGAGTCGTGACAGAGTTGTAACGACTACCAGGCCCGTAGCCGGGGGGGGGGGGGGGGGGGGAGCCCTAGGCCCCTCCCTCCCCCGCAATTGTCGTCTTTACCGAAAATAGTTGCTGCAAAATATGTGCTTTCCTCAAATAGTCAAGGCTTTCAGTAAGTCTCCCCCCCCCCCCCCCCTCTCCCGAAAAAAATTCCTGGCTACGGGCTTGATGACTACAGTATATTTGGGGAAACAAGCAAACAAGAGGACATCAGCAACTGCAGATGGCAAGGGTTACAACAAACGCATATAACAATAAAAAAAAAAAAAAAAACATTGCATGTACGCACATACGCATATTCATCGTGTCACTGAATGAAGTTATCAGTCCAATCATAATGCCTTCTTTTACTTCTGTGTTTACTCCTGCAGAGAATACATTTTTGCTCCTGCAGAGGGTACAGTGACACCCAAGCAGTATTCTTCGGGTTGCATTGATTGCTTCGTGTTCGCTTGTCGAATTCTTCATGAATTAGAATAGCATGCTGTGTTAGGCGGTAGGTACACATGAAACGCTGATTTCACTTTTATGCGTCATAAGGCATCGTCATAAGTCATAAGGCATCGCTACAAACTACGGGCCCTGAGCTAGTGTTCGGATGTCGGTTCCCCATGCGCGCAGTCACGAAATGCGCTGTCGGAGAGCAACGCCGCCCTCCCATCCCTGCACGGCCTTTCGCGCAACGGAAGGCGGCTTCCTCTTAGCTTCCCTCTTTTGCGGGCGCCAGATTGAGCCGTGATCGGCGGCTCCCCTCGCGCGCTTTCACTTTCTATGCTGTATGTGCGAGTGAAAGCTAAATATTTCGTTGTTACTCTATACCAACCTTTACCCCTACTCTTTTACCGCCACCTCTCCTCCACTGCTGACCGCCGTTCAGGCGTCAGCAGACTACAGCCCCGTTTACATGAATGCGAAAGTGGCGCATCGCATTTCCAAGCGCATTTGGGAAAGGCGATGCGACGCCTTTTACATGAAGCGCAGAGAACGTAGCGCCACATGAATGACTATAGTGGCTAGAGCCGTGGAGAGAGCGCAGTGGCCACTGTCGGGTCGGGGACACGGGGCACGGTGGTATTTAGAGGCCCCCCTCGGCTCTCGCTTGTTTCTCGGTAGCGTCTTCGCGGTTGTCACCGAAGGTATTGTTAGGCGCCCTCGCCTCGGTTCTCCCCTCTCAGGAGCGTCGCCTCATTAGCTTCACGGTTGTCATCGAAGGTCTTGTTAGGCGCCCTGCGTTTACATGCTCCCCGAGAGTCGACTAGCGCCCGTATATCTACCCTCGCCTGGCACATTGCATTACCGCTGTTTACATGAATGGGATGCGCTAGAAATGCAATGCGATGCGACACTGTCGCATTCATGTAAACAGGGCTTACGCTAGACAGTTACTGCGGTCCGTAGCAATGTCCTTCCCTTTCCTTTATTTATCTTTATAGGCACAAAGCAACAGTGACCATTTCAAGCCTAGAGCCTTCGTTTAGCGCGTCCGCACTTTGAAAAATGCTAAAGAAATACACTTGGAAGAGAAAGAAACAAAACGTGTTGACGATCAACGACACTCAAGATGGCCTGCAGACACTGGTCTGCAGGCCATCTGCCGGGACGGCTTTCGAAGCAGCGGCCTGCACTCACCGGACGGCCACATAAAAAGTGGCATTGACGATTTTACAAAGTTTGAGCGAGCTATTGTTGAAAGTATCAGTGGGGGGAAAGCCACCACGCGCAGCAACAAAACAACAATGGTGCGAGGGACAACTCGTGAAAAGAAGGGGGGAGGGGGACTTTTCCTCAATTCGGCGAATCACCTGTCGCCGCGTCGCAAGAGGGCCATCCCGGGGCATGCTGCGGCGGCGAAGAGCAGATTTTTTTTTTTCGCTTTTTCCAAACATGACTGAGTGGCGTCGCCTGGTGGGAGAATCTGAACTACACGCAAGATGGCGACAGTGATACCTCCACCTTAATTGCCTGCCGAATGCATTCACAAAGAAAATTGGGCCTCAGCTGTTGCTTTGTTAAATTTTCCAGCGTAGAGCCAAAAGTGACCGCTTTCAGAAGTGGTGCCATTTGCCCCTCCACTTCTGACAGTAAAGCAGGGGGGGACAAGTGTCCGGCAAATACGTCTATGCTGGTTGTCAAGTCATTGTGGTATCCTTGGAAACGAGCAAGCAGACGCAGCCGCTCGATCTTCTAATAACAGTGGCGATGGTGTCGCTATCCCGATGTCAAGAACACACGCAGCGGAAAAGCTCCGTGCGCTTGCGTGCGATCTTACGTTGGTCCAATGAAATGCGACAGACTCTTAAAACCAGCGCCGTTGTTCCCTGGATCCTCACCTGAAGCTCCGCCTTTCCACATGGCTTACCACGTCGGGAGGTAACTCTCATTTCTCGCCTATGGCCTGGAGTGGCTTTTACTAATGCGTACGCGTACCTTATCCAGTCGCGCACCCAAAATCTCTAACAGGGGGGGGGGGGGGGGTTGACAGTTTGCCAGTACCATCTAAACAGCACTAATTTCAATTTCTTCACGGTAAATTGTCAAACACTTCGATTTTTGCGCAAGTTTGCGAGTGTGCAGACGATTGCGCGTCTTACATCTTAGTTGCAGTACACAAAGGCGCAAGGAAAGAAAAGGGTTAAACAAAGGGCGGGGGGGGGGGGGGTTAACTCGGCCCCAGGGGCGGGGTTAACCGAGGCATGCCCATTGCAACCGAGGCATGCCCTTCTTTGCAACCGAGGCATGCCCATTGACACCCTAATGACGTCTTGCAGGTGGTTCTCGCAGCGCGCGAGAGGGCACCCGTTCGCGCTTCCGTTTGGGCCGAGCCAAACACGCCACCCCCTCCCCTGCGTCTTGAGACTTGGCGTGCACCATTTTGCGATGCACTGGGCTGGCGACGCGGGTTCTCTGCGGCCGAAGAGTGCCTCCTGGCCCACTAACAAAGCCCCCCGCTGGTTTTGCATTCTGCGAGGCTCGAAACGGCGACCTTCCACGTTTCTGGGGCGAAATTACTTTTGAGGGCCTTTCGAGTTTGTCAACATCCTTTACATATATATTTGCTACGCCAAAATTAAAATTAGGACCAGAAAGAGTTAACAACAGGCCGCTGAGTGAAAAGTGTTACGGCTCTTGGCCGGACGTCATCAGCGAAGCGAACCATCGAGGCTCTCTTAGAAATTTTCAGTAACGCAAGCTTACGTGTATAGTCGATCGCATCCTACTATATAACCTCCATCACTCCTCATACCCCTCTTTTTCTCCTTTTCCCTATGAGAAGAGTAGAAGAGTCCTTTCCGCGTTTCCTGAAATAAATTATCCTCTCTTATCCTAGGCCTCAATCGGGCATGCGTTAATTGTTGATACATCTTTATCGAGTTTCTTTTTTACTCATTAGAGGGCTGCGACAAGCGGTCCTTGTCATGAACTTCGATTTATTACATTATGTGTGCCTACATATCCACGACAGGGAATATATATATATATTCTCAATTCCAGGACATTTTTTGGACATTTATAGATAATAACACTCGCTAGCTCAGGATTTCCAATGTATGCTCTCTCAGCAAACACGCCTGAAAGTGCTCGAAACGGTATCGTAAAAGCTTCTCTGTCGGCTTTTCTCTGGACTCACGTTGTATTCTTCAAATCGTCTTTATCCTACCTCCAGTCGCATGAAGATAGCATGTTTGCTTTTTTCGAGGCTCCACTATCTTCTAGGACCTCTAGCTCTGTACCCGTCACTGCTTCTCCCGCTGTTCGCAAATATTTTTATGAGCAGACGTCACGAAGACTGTCTGCATGCCAGTAAGAAGAGCTGTACGTGTTGTTTCTCGTTTCTCGCTTGTTCCCGACGAAAGGACGAGCACTCAACGCCCAAAGCGTTCGTCGGCCTCCAAAGAAAGTATGTTCTGTGTAGCGGTGCGATTTTGACACCCGTACGACTGACCTTTTCCTGCATCGCTTTCCGCGCTGAAAGCTCGGAACGCCCATCAAGTTGAATGGCAGGGCATTTGAATATACAGCTCTAATGGCAGACCTCCGAAAACAATTTTCGCGCCTTTGAGAACAAAATGACGTCACTTGTGTTTTTAACGGATATGACGTCACATTTTTCTTCCGCCGAAGTGTTCCCTCCTCACACAGATGGCGCTAAGCCCCATGAACCACTAAAGCCCCTCAATTAGAGAGTACACTCTATCCTCAATCATCCAAAGTAGCGCTATTCTTCCATCTTGACGCCACCACGCTCGCCCCGGTGTTTCCTCCTCGCCACCTCCTGTCGCCCCAGCCTCCTCCGCTCCCCCATTGGTCAATCCGTGCCACGTGGAAGCACGCGTTGCGCTTTTCTATATTTTTATTGCGATAGCAATTATATGAACACTTCAACCGGATTTCTGCCGTCGGCGTCGCCGTCGCCGTGAGGTTCCGTATAGAGTCCAAGGGCGATAAAAGCGTCGCCGCGCGCCGTATTCCCCGCGCGCTATCATGGAGAGCGAACGCACGGCGGAAAGCAAACGCGACAGTCGCGCGAAAGGCCGTGGGTGTATGAGAGGGAGGGAGGCGGGGCGACGCTGTGCTGCGGCACCAAATGCGTATCTTACAACCGGGCGCAAAGGAACTGGCCACTCAATATCCCACGCGAAAGCAAGAAAGCGGGAGGGCAGCGCGGGAGGGATGGGGGGGCAGCTTCTACTGTACCAACAACTGCGTTTGTACTTTGCCCGGCTGTGGCGGTCGCCCGCACCGTCTGTTATCTCCACACGTCTCTGACCTTTGTATTCGCTGTGCGTTCGCCGCTCAGTTTCCGTTGAAGCGATAGACCGCACGAACCTTCGCCCGCTGCGGCGGCTGCGCTTGCTGCCAGCGTTTTGACAGTCGTCTGCGGTCATTCAGTGTGATCTATTCATGTTTGCTTTTGCGTGCTGACACCACGCTTGTTAATTCAGTTAGTAAGCGAATGTGTCCAAGTTTATGCAGCCGATAAAACTACTATCCCTACTCCGAATAGCTCTACTAATTTGCTATCGCAATTGATGCTTCGCCTTTCGGGCGAAACTGCGACATTTTTTGGTCGGTAGTACAAATGAAATGTACCGTTAAAAAAAGTCCCAGGTCACTCCAAAGCGCCTGTTTTATCGTGTATCTACTCCCACGTCAGTCTCCGTCGCGCATTGCGAACGTACAGTCGAGTGCAAAGTTTTAGAGAACACGGAAGCAGCGACTACACTGCACCGCTGCGCCTTCGGACGGCTGCGCGCCTAAGTTCGAGAGCGCGTACTGCGCACGCGCTTCCATTTTTACTTGACAGCCTGCTCATTCGGTCGCTTCAACCGCGCACGCACCGGAACGCGGTCGAGAGCACAAGGTGCCACTTCTGCAGTTGCCATGGAATCGCCAGAGTGATGATATCGTCATATCGTGACAAAAACACTTGATTTGTACTGGCAGCGCTGGGAGCGCCCAACTGTCAGCGCCTTGCTTCTAGACGTTCCGCGGCGTGGAACACATGCTTTGCGTCGCTTTTATTGCGATAGCAATTATATGGACACTTCAAGCGGATTTCTGCCGTCGGCGTCGTCGTCGCCGTAGCCGTGAGGTTCCGTAGCCGTGTAAAGTCCAAGGGCGATAAAATCGTCGCCGCGCGCCGTATGCGCGAGTGAAAGCGCGCGGGGGACGCGCGCTATCACAGAGAGCGAACGCACGGCGGAAAACAAACGCGTCTTCCGTCGCACGAAAGGCCGTGGGGGTATGGGAGGGAGGGAGGCGGGGCGGGGCGACGCTGTGCTGCGACACCAAATGCGTATCTTGCAACCGGGCGCAAGGGGAACTAGCCACTCAATCTTCCACGTGAAAGGAGGAAAGCGGGAAGGCAGCGCGTGAGGGAGGGGAGGGGGCTGCTTCTACTCTGCCAACAACTGCGCATGTACTTTTCCCGGCTGCGGCGGTCGCCCGCACCGTATCTTAAAAGCGATCTCCACACGGCTCTGACCTTTGTATGCGCTGTACATTCGCCGCTCAGTTTCCGTTGAAGCAATAGAACGCACGAACTTTCTCGCTCGCTGCGGCGGCTGCGCTTGCTGCTAGCGTTTTGACAGTGGTTGTCTGCGGTCATTGGGTGTGATTTATTCATGTTTAAAAAAATTCTGCTACAAATTCCGGTTCGAGACCACGTCACTTCATGCCCATGCTTCACGCGCTTTGTCTTTTATATAGTGCGGAACTTTGGTGAAAAACCACGATATAACCACCGTTGGGCAGTTCTAAAACGTAGGTGTGAGCTATCGCTCCTTCGTACTTATGTTGGCTTAAGCCCAAACCGCATGAGAGCGATTTTGTGCGCGACGGCGACGAGCGACGACTTCGAGCGACGAAACGGTCCGTCGCGCGAACAGATCGCTTGTTCTTGTCGCTCGATCGCTCGGTTCTGAAAATCTAGAATTCGTCGCTCGTCGCTCGGAAGTGCTATGAGCGACTAGCCAATAGCGCGAAATCGGAACTGGATATACATCAGTCAAGTACTACCGATTGTCGCACGGAACGAGCAAACGACTAGATTTTGGTACATGCAAGGATAATAACGTAGTGCAAGACCTTTAGAAATATTAATGCTACTCTTTACACTAAAACACGTCAACTTAAATTAATAAAGCACGCGTAAAGCCAGTTTCGGCGAGTATTTGCTACCTTCATACCGGCAACACCGGGGAGACGTCGCTCAAATTCGTCGCTCGTCTCTTCGCTCGCATGCGGTACGACTTGTCGGCGACGAGTGAACGCGACAGCCATCTCCATCGCGTCGCTTGTCGCTAGACTCGTGTATTTTTATGTGGCAGGCATTTCATGCCCTAACGTGTTTGTGTTGCGTCAAATAGTCATAACGTTTGTCGAGCGGATATAAAGGTTCGTTAACTAGAAGTAGTTTTTAATAAGTGGTAAGTCAACCTAATAAGTGGCTGTTGGTAACGCTTCCCATAACAAACGGTACAGTCGATCGCCTCGTCCGCTGTTTTGTCTGCAGCGGTGCCCAGCGCGCGCCATGTCGTCGGCTGCTGTGCCTTCGCAGTCTCCCGTTTTTGTCAAGAGACGCATGTCGTGTATAACTGCAGAGAGAAAGCACTGATTTAAGTATCTCAAAAGTGCACGAATTATTTTGACGTTACCTCTCCTCCCTTTTTCGTGCAGCCTCAGTAGCCTTTTCGTTGTACCGGAATGAAGACGGCACATAATCAATGCGCTGAGGATCCTTGCTGGGTGCACCTGTGTTATTTAACTGATTGTTAAAAGGGGGGTATTTGTACTAAAACGTTAGTAGACGAAGTTATTCGCCAAAACACTTGCCTGTGGCGAAATGATCTTCACATTTTCTGGCTCCTACGTTCGGTACCCACAGCTCGCCGTTCACGGTCGCTCGTTTGTCGGCAACTGCCCATTTACGTTTGTGCGCTTCATTCCATGGAAAACGAAACACTTTTTTTTTTCCTTTCACGGAAGAGTTCGCGCACCCTAATGCCGAGTAGCCAACCATAATCACGTTGCTGAAGCGTGTTTTCTTCGCGAACAGCGGGAGATCGCACTGTAGAAACTGCTGACAAGGCTGAACGAAGCAACAGAAGCGCTAACCCGCGAATCGGAAGTCGCTAGCTGACGACATCGTCATTTTGCTCCACCTATTACTGTAGCGCTGTGTCCCATGTCATTCTCGCCCTTCGTCTGTGCGCGCTGTACATACATCAACACATTGCACGCTACTTTGGGAGTGGTGCTTGGCGGTGCGATCAACTTGTCGCGCTTCGCGAGTTGTTACGCCACAACAGCCCACAAGCATGCCTGCGGAGATGCACCGCAGCTCCGTATCTGCACGTCGCGTTCCAAGCGGCGGCGGCGGCGGCTGCTCCCTGCCGCGAGCCGGCTTATCTTATCCGCGCCGTCTGACGTAGGGCATGGGCGTCATTGCCTTCCTCTGGCCGCGAGCGTTGTCGCCCTGCTTCGGGAAGCGTTCGTATTCGCAGCAAGCAAGATGGAGCCTTCAAATGTGAGCGTGGCCTCTTTATTTCTTTCTCGCCATATTGCCTACTGTTTGGGGTTCGGCTGTTCAAAGAACAGTCTGCCGCATGACTCCAGCACATAGTCCGTTTTTTATTTTCTTAGTCTTGACATTCGCGTAAGGTGCATACTATGGCTGTTGTTTCGGGAATTCGGCTGCTTGTTAATGGGGTGCAAATCTGCTTTAATACGTGTCTTCCAAAATTAATTCGTTTTCGACGGTAGGTGGTTGCACTGTTGAACACGAGGCACTGACAGCTCGCAAAGGCGGAAATGTTTTATCAGTTTGGCGAAATTCTTGTCGAGGCTTGCTTTGAATGCATCCGAAACTATACCTTACAAGAAGCATTCGCGCGTTTACTGCAACTGCGTCATAGTTCAAACTGTGCGGCTCTTCCACATACGAAAGTGATTATGGTGTGCTGAACAGTTGTTATCCGTGGATGTCGAACTAGCGCACATTTTCAGTGCTCCCCTCTTCCCGAACCGTTACGGGAACAGATTTCACGACTGTATAGTTTACCATGCTTTACCGATTCATTGTGTTACTCGAAGGATGTATTCAGTTGAGCGCGCAACGTCAAAAGAATTGTATGTGTGATTTCAGACGATCTGATCTGATGGCTAAAGTGAAAAAAAACAAAAAAAAAATGAAAACAAACAAACCCGGATTTGCATTATAAGTATGAATAGTTTTATCGGGGAACTTTTTCAACCAATAGACAGATTTCTAGCTAATCTGTTAAACGCCATTATGTTACAAAAACCGTGACAAATGATGGATGTATACAGGAGGGAAAATAATGTCGGCCTTTCAGTGGTTTCCCCACACTGATTAATGCAAAAATCCCACTAAAAGAGGTAAGACGTCTGCACACCTCACCGATGTGCTTTTTTTTTTTTTCCCCCAGAAATTGGGAAGCGCGTTTTGACGTTCGATCAGTACACCGCCACAACGACTAACCCCAAGCCGCCGCTCAACGTTCAGGGCAGTCATATCGCTGGAAAGGTTTTTCCTTGTGTGGCCAGTTAGGAACGCTCGATATTTTTATCTTTGATTGCGCCTTGCCTCTTCAGTGCAGTCAGCGAACGTCCGTGTGCTTGCGTTGTAGTGCACGTTAAAGAACCCCAGGCGGTCAAAATTAATCCGGAGCCCTCCGCTACGGCGTGCCTCATAATCAAAACTGGTTTTGACACGTAAAACCCCAGACTAAAGAAGCAATGTCGTTTAGCGTAAGCGAATCTGTGGCACTTTTCTTCTCCAAGGAACATGCTTGCCATGTCGCGCTTTGTTACGAAAGGTACGCGGAATCAGCAATATTCGATCCGCGATCGCTGTACACCTGCAGTGATTGTTCTATTTGTATTGTGCTTGTCTCTAGAATTCATTGTTCACGTGCGCCAAGCTATTTCTGTCACTTGGAATGCTTTGAACATAACATATTTGAAACGGAACCGCAGTGAGTTAAATGTGAAGGCGTTTGCACCACTGAACAGGCAGGTCAAATATATTTTCTTCTTTTTCTTTTTTTTTTTTCGCTGTAAAGGGGAAAGCGAACGGCGATCGATGCACGACTGAGTCACGTGGACATAAAAAAAGAGCAGATACATCAAAACTTTGATTGCGTTTTTTTTTTCCCTTCCCGCTGAATGCCTTCGACACAGTCGCTTAAAGCTGTGGCGCAACATCTGCCACTGCGCAGCAACTATGACACTAACATTTGGACCTCTGCTAAGTATTCTTGCTTTTAAAAATGTCTGAACATTTAGCTTTGCCGATGTATCAGCGTGATGCCACACTGTTGTTGCGCAGACGTCGGATGTAAACCGTACTCGCTGCGACGCTATAGTTGCAGGGCACATTCATGCAGATTTAACAAACGTACAGCTCAAGAGGCTGCACAAAAGAAAGGAGACACAGGTGTGCTCTTGTTAAACTTAAGTAGGAACCAACTAGCCCAGCTAAACGTTCCCTTAAAATTTACAATCGCACAAAGCTCTCCTGCAATGTTTGTTTACGTACCACACGAGTTAGAACTTTATTATTATGCAATGTTTATATTTACGCATTACGCCGTTCACAAGGTATGCCGAAGTGCAAGCACCAAATCAGGCGGATGAACACTGGGAAACGTGGTTGCAGCGATGTATTATGGTTTTGTCGATAGAAGTTTGGCGATGAAAGGCGCTGCACAGAGAAGTATACATATACTACACATATCTAAATATTTTTTTACCCCTTGTGTCACAATGGCACATACTTATTCTTGAGGATTGGCCAATAATAAGTTTATTTGTTTGAGAACGTGTTTATTACGTCGTTTTAAAGAATCCGTCCGCTGTGAAATATTCGCCCTCCGCCGGAAGGGAATGGAAAGTTGGGTGTCAAAGGTGGGGTAGGTATATACGTGGTAGGAGTTAGGATTCTCTGCTGTTGCCCTGCTGGTGATGGGGCTATATTTTCTCCGCTCGAAATCCCAGAAGCATACCCACACGAGAATCAGGACCACTTATGCCGGTTGACACATTACTCATGGCGCATACCCACTGGCTCGAGTAGCCCGGGTATAAGAAATTTAAGAAAACTAAAGAAGCCGTTGAATAAAATGCGCTATTTCATTAGGAGAACTGCGTGCTTCATATGCACAGTTTTTATGTTTTACTAGGCAGAACAGAGGTGCGCTCACTGGAAATATTTTGTTGGTCAATATTTCGTGCTATATATAAACAGTCTACTGTGAACGGCGCACCAACGAAGCAAACGCCACGGAAAAGGAGGAGCAGAAGGCTTCGCTGTAAAATACGCCAGAGTGTCCGTTTCGCCTTCTTCAAGCTCCTTATCTCCAACAAGCTTATAGCCTATAGCCGAATTACCGCGTCTACCATTCTCTCTTGTCAGCATTCGGTACCTTGATCAAATCCCGCGCATGCGTTCGTGCGGGCACCCGCGAGGTTGGGGTTCCTCTTGCTTATATACGGATGGGCGAGGATCATTTCATGCGTGGTGCGACCATAGCGAGTTGATTGTTTGGTGTGGAGTGGCTCACGTGAACGAGCGATCAGTTATAGCTGCACTTTGTGCATGTGTGGGTCTGTTGAAAACAGATTGTATTGCTCTGTGCTAATCACTGGCCTCGCTTAGCCAATTTAGCCTAATTTTTGGACTCTACGTGCGCGCGCGTTTATTGTATGTAGAACATTAATACTTTGACCATACAGACAATATTCCGGTGATTGCGACGACGAGGAGACAATTCATGCTCTATGCCAGTGCCCGCAGTACAGTGTGCAGCGACAATCGCTTTCCTTCGTGCTCAATCGGTTGGACGACCAGGCTCTACTTGGCATCTTGAGATCGACGGGCCTGTGTGAACGCCTGTAACTGGAATGCCTTTTATGTTATCTGTTCATGTTCTTGTTTTTTTCTTCTCCCCTTCCCTTTGCCATCTTTCCAACCCCTATATCCCTCACCCCATTGCGGGTAGCAAACCGGAAGCTCGCCTCTGGTTAGCCTTCCCGTCTTTCCTCTCTCTCTATCTCAGACAATATTCAGCGCAGAGGTGTTTCAGCTTTGTTCAGCCCAGTGGAGCGTTCGTAGCCTTTCGAGTACGTTCTCTCAAATTGAGCAAGAAACTAGAGAGAGGTATGGTTTAGTATATATGGTCCTTCGGAATTTGATAAGTTTCATTCCCACGGAGAAGCAAAATGCGACAATTATCGCTTGTCAACGCCACAATGACAGCACGCGCGGACGGCATTAATCAAATGGTGGGAATGACCGCGGAACAGGACTAAAGGAAGTAAATCACTTTCCACCAGTCATCTTTCTTGAACTCTTGGTCCTTGCATCTGGTTTAGACTCCTGATACGGTCGCTTGTGCGCGGCTATGAGGTTTTATCGTGGTCGTAGAACCGATGCCGTTGTAAAGACAAAATTCTGCCTAGGAAAGCCTCATTCGATGCAAAAAAAAAAAAAATTACTTGGCTGATAAGCGTGCCAAAACACATCGGCTTGCTTCATGCAGCGTGCCTATCTGCTGTCGCGGCTGCTCGATGCCTGTCGTTTCGATTCTCGCGGCGTCCGCTATTATACTGCTAATATTATCACTTTCGCGAGATTTCGCGTGTCTCGTAACCGGACGCGTTGAAGTAGATGGCCGAAAGCGGTTTTAGCACTGTGCGAAGATGGCAAGCTTATAGCCGAGCGCGATAAGCGCTGTCAGCTGGAACAGCACGTCCGAGCCGACGCGAGGGCAAGTGGTGCCAGATTCATTTCAAGTGGATACGTCTTGCAAACTCACCGAATACAATTCGTAAATTGTATTATGTGCCGTAAAGTAATTAGGACGGTAATTAGGGGATTTTTGTTAATTAGTTGAAAATGTGTTTCGATTTATCGTGCCTCTTCGAATAATCCAGCTCAAGGACAAAAAATTTTGCCATCTGTCACATGCGAATTCTATAAATTCCGGAAAACTTAAAATGGAACACCCCGTACAGGTAAGACACGCTTGCTATCGGCGAGTGTTTGGACCGCAGAGGTTCCCGACTTTTGCTCCCTCTCATTCATCCCGCATGTGCGTTCCTCCCTGTTGCGCGCGGCTTCTAGGTCGTCGTCAGCAGTCGGTAAACATTTTCTTAGACGTGTTTCTCTATTGAAGTACGAATTGCAACAGCATGCATCCAATAGAATGCATCTTGCTGTCACAGACCCCCACATACGCAGTTCAGCTCCGGAAAGACCCATTTTCTCACCAAGGGCAACTAATTTCTCGAGATCCATGATGCCCTTTAAAAATCTAGCCACGTGCAAAAAAATATCTGCCTAGATTTGAACTATCGAAGTGCTCTCTGCACACAAGTTAACCAAACGTGGTGAAACACAATCGTTTACGATGGCAATGTAAACGACCGTAGGCTGTTTCTCCCTACTATGGACACACAATTTGCACCAGAAAGGTCCTGCCGCGGCCGCCAGAAATATTGTCACAGACCCCGTGAACGAGGCGCCAACGCCGCACCAAATTCCAAAGCCGACTTATCAGCTTCCGAAAGTAATCCCACGAAAGCAAGGAAAGCAAGTAAGGGACCCTCTGGTGCGCCAGCGAACGCCGCGGTTGCTGTCCAAAGACCGAGTCAGAGCCCAGAGTTGTGAAAACACAACAAAATATAATCTTCGCACAAGGCAGTTACGCACACACGTGCACACTTAGGCTAGACACATCACAATACAATTCAGATGGGTATTCACAAAACACAGGACAATAATTAACGACAACCACTAAGAGTCCAACACGTAAAGTACAAATGAATAGGAACACTAAGTGTCCAATCTTATTCAACCCTGCTGGTCTTGAGCCGGACGATTTCGGCGTAGCTCGAGGCAAATCTCGAAGAAACTTCTTCCGGAAATGCAGACGCTCGGTGAACTCGTAAGTTAGCTTGCCGGGGAAACCCATTCTTCCGCAGACGGTCAGTCTTCACGTCTCATGTCTTCACCGGCGCGGTCTGATCCCCCTTCTGATTCCCGCACGCCGGGGGCTCTGAAACCTTCGGTCAAAGTTGGCATCCCGTAGCATGGCCATAGCCTGGGAATCTTCTAGTCAAAACTCGCAGCTTCGACCGCCGCCGTCGTGGCGTCGTCGAGGAGGGGGTGGTGACTCATCTGTAGGTACACGCTCGCGCTGTAGTAATCTCTCTCTCGACTCGCCGGGTGAGAAAGTGTCTCGGCGTGCGCTCTCTCTCTCGTTACCGTCGCTTCTAGATTCCGTCGGTCGCGTCGCCTGTTTGAGGCGTATGCGCTCTCCCCCTCTGTTGAAGCTGCCGCGGGGCCGGCGTGCTTCTTTCGCTGGCTTGCGTGACACACGGCGCGCGCTTTGATTACGCGCTCTTTTGTGACACTTGCACTACTGCCAATTTGCGAGATATATGGCGCGCCCACAGAGTGCTGCGCTGCAGGATGTCTGTGAGGTTCGAAAGACTGGGCTCCGTAATGTATACGCGGTTACTTGTTCGCGTAGCTGCCGCTACTCACGAGGGTTGTCTTTCAAACCGAGGAGCAGGTGGCAAATTGCCGACATTCTCTGCGCTCTTCGTGCAACTTGTCTTTCCATTCACTCGTCTCTTCGCACTGTTAAATTGCTTGAGGTTTTATATAAGAGAGTTTAAGAAGCCAAGTATATTTTCTTCTCTAACAAGAAAACTCGTTCGCGACCTTGTTCACGCTTGTCATATCGCCGATTTGATAGCAAAAGTGTGCTTTTTCTTCTTGCAGGCACAAGTGAAGCGCATGGCGGGAATAATTACGGTGAGAGAAAAAAAAAATAAAAAAAAGGTCATTGATTTGTACTTACTTCGTGGCATTAAGCGCGCCTAAGCATAATTATATACCAAAAATTCTTGCAGGAAAATGCTCGAAAGTTGACCAACGATGGAAAAGTGGGCTGCATTGTCGATGGCATCTTGGCAGTTCTGCTGATGAAAATGGGCTGGGATGAAGACATAGCGCTGTTTGCTGCCAAAAAGGAGAAGTCGATCAGGAGCGCGTTGTCACTCCTGACAGCTGCTGTGTTCGTCGATTGTTCGGTGTGCAGTGTCAGCTTTCTGGAAAGTGTAAGAGCTTGCTTTTCTTTTTGCCATACCTTGCGACGACGGGCGTACCGGCTTTTTTTTTAACAAGCCCTCGTGCCAGAGCTGACTCTTGTCTGTCGAATACTGAATTATTCCGCTTCTTTCGCCTTGCCTAAATTTTGACACATATGCAGTGGAATCTCGTTGATACGATTCTGCATAATACGTTTCTTAGGATAATACGTCTTTTCCCTGTTTTTCCGGCCAACGTCCCATAGGAGCAATGTATTTTCATGCGGTTATTGCGGTCGCGTTTTCACTGGAAATTGGATAATACGACTATAGAAGTGAGTGTTTGCTGGTATTTCTAAACATAATAGCTTAATATTCCAGTGTATTAGCTTAAATAACATTCCAACGACCCACTAAAAACACTGCAAAACGCTGCTGCGGCAGTGCGGCCACACCCACCGACTGGTGGTGCGCCGCTGCTCAGTTGAGTGAGGAAATGGCGGCTTCTTTTAACTTCCAGAAGAACTTTTTTACAGAAATTGAAAAGAAGAAAGTTTAGCGCAAACTGACGAGCTGGTTCAACGTTGCTGAATAAAATTGCGTTGGTTTCGGTTCGTGCGGCGTCGAGTGATGCTGCTCCGTATAACGTGTTATGCGGAGCAGTAACACTCCACCCCACAAAAACCTTTGCTATTGAGTTTGTCACCGAGTACGCCACTTTTCATACTTTTTGGAACTTGCTTTTGATAATACGATATTCGGATGACACGTTTTATTTTCAGGTTCCTGTAAATATCGTATCAACGAGATTCCACTGTATGTGTGCAGTTGTTCGGTACGCCATGAAACTGCGCTAACCAGCAGTTTGTGTCTGGCCCGCGTCATCTTTGGCTATTTTCAGTCGAGACCGTATACTCGTATATACACGGTGTTATACAGGGTGATCAAAGTTAAGTCGACAGTTTTTTTTTAATTAGACGCTTAGATGTACGCGTGAAGATCTTTACCGTAAGGCTATGCGCCCAGGGGGACACAGAATGAGGTGGTAATTATTTTTGTCGGTGGCTTAATTAACTAAAATTGAATAATTAACTACACAGTATCAGTTGGAAGAATGCTTCTAGCGTGTCTGTGCTCCGAGATATCCACCTCCAAATTTTAATTGTCGTTCGCATGATTACGCACGCAAGAGAGTTAGGATCGGCGCAAAGCTCCTCCCTGATGTGACGCAGCTGTTGCGTGCGGCGCTTAGTCTGACAACGGGGCGGATGCATTGCCAAAGATAACTGCCCCCCTTCCCCTCTCGGCTGCGGAAATCAAGATATGACATCGCGAACGCCGCAGGCAACAGCAGCGTCACAAAAGGGAGCAGCTTTGCGCCGGTCCGAACTGTTTTGCATGCGTAATCTTGTGAACGACAATTAAACTTCGCAGTTCGATATCTCGGAGTACGGATGCCCTAGAATAATTGAGCCACTAAAAAGTTAATTATTAAATTTTAGTTAATTAAGCCACCGACATCAATAATTTCCACCTCATTCTGTGTCCCCCTGGGCGCATAACCTTACTGTAGAGGTGGTCTTCACGTGCATCTAAGCGCCTAATTAAAAAAAAAAAAGACCTGTCGACTTAACTTTCATCACCCTGTACAATTCCACGGTCCTTTGCTCTCGCGTGCATACTAATTTGTCACAAACGCGTTCCACCTTTTTGGCCACTGGCCTCGCAACTGCGTAAGAAAGCAGCGAAAGCTGGAGATCATCGTTCATTGTGGTCTTGTCTGTCGCTTGGAAACTTATTTTTCCCAATAGTTGGGAACAGTATTTATTTTTCGTGCCTGACAGTCGGCCGTGGTTCCCCGTGCAGCGATATATGTAAGAGTCTTAGGTGCTTCTGGCGGTACGTCCTGGCTCACACTGCCGCCTATACTTTCAGGACTTGTCTCAAAATAAATTGAAACCGTGTGGGCACGCTGCCTGCACGAATTGCTTGAAGACGCATTTTAGGAGCGAATCATTTAGAGGAAAACTGACATGCGTGGAATGCACGGAAGAGATTCCGCAGTCCATCAATTTTGCTTTGGTAAGTACGTACACAAAACACGGGCTTTGCCCGTTCGGCGGTTTCCCCCCCCCCCCCCCCCCCTTTTTTTTTTTTTCTGCTCAAAATTGTATGTAATCGCTAACAATTCGCTGTTCTATTACGACATTTTACGTGTGCACAGCGATGACGGCGAACAGGTGAAACCAGTGCATGACATTCTGCCTCATCATTCAGTATGTTATTCCATGTGCAACCCATGCGAAACCAGCCAAACACGAAGTCGGTACATTTGTGTGCTGCGAGGCAAATAAGAAACCCGCGAGGAGAATGTTAGGGACAGCCTCCTTTCACTTTGATTTTCTTTTTCATTAGCCTCCCGGCGTCGCCCACCACATTTGTCGAAACGCTTTACGTATAAACACGCCTTTGTTTGGCGCCGATCAACGTACGAGGGAGGGACATGAAAGGTAATGAAGAAACTTTATTTGAGAGGGATGCGCTTTATCCTATTGATGAATTAAGGGGGCGGGGGGGGGGATGAGTGGTACGGGTGCTGCATACAACGTCATAGAGGAGATGTGGCACGCCGGATTCGCGCGAAAGGACTGAAAGGACGAGTGCTTTCCGTCCCACGTTACGTTGTTCGGCGACAAAAGAAGAAGAAGAAAAAAAAAAAAAGAAAATCAACTTGAACGTATCGTGTCCAACTTCTTGTAACGATTACAAACTGTGTACGTATGTCGACATCACCAAGGAGGTGCTACGTGCCAATTTATATTTTCGCAAAAATTTGCGATGCACTTGCTTGCACTAAACTTCTCTCACGCCCTCAACGCTAAACGCAACACTTTATATTTCAGCACAGTTTTAACATTTCTTGTGCGTACAGCAACGCACCATACTGATACGTGCACGTACAGCATGCGCATGTGCACGTACGCGTTACGTATGTCCATTTTCATACTGCTAGAGTACGACCGGCATGTTTCAATTCTTTTCGCCAATGTTTCACCTTGGCGCGTTTGCCAATTTTTGAATGGTTGATTTCACTGCACCAATTCGATTGCATCAGTGTGCGGGTGTTGCGTAAAGTACACACAGTAAAAAAAAAAAAAAAAAAAAAAAAAAAAAAAAAAAAAAAAAAAAAAAAAAATTGCACCCTTAAGGGTGTGTTCTATAACTCACTTTCTTACACCCAGAGAAAAGGGTGTTTGAGTGAGCTAATACACCCCTATGAAAGGCTGTTTTGTTGGAGTTACGCCCTACGTTGCCCCCTTTTTGCAGCGATATACGTTATCCTCTTCCCGCGAGTCGTTTGGATGTATGCGTGGCGTCGGTGTCCGTCAAAAGAATGCCCAAGTCCTCTGGAAGACGTTTGTCCACTGCGTGACGTTTCTAGAAAAAAAAAATAAAAAATAGCCGCACACTATATATACCCTGCCTGGATTCAAACTGCGGACCTACACATTGCTAGTTCAAAGCGTTACCTCTGAGCCACTGCACCGATGCTACCTTATTGAATAATACAGCACCTCGAGAGCGCTATGGCGTCTATAGCTGCTATGATAGGCTGACGCTACGCTCTCCAGCTTATTCACTAACCAGCACCAATGTGAAACAATTTAAGCGAAGCTAGTAGTACGATCTTATAGACAGGAGAGATGAGGACAAAATAGTTGTCTCCCCGCTTTGCGACCAGGGGCGCGATCTTGTACGCGTTCCAAAATGGAACGAAGGCGTTCCGTTCCATCGAGCCGCACACGATTGGCCAATTTCAACCGCGACGTTCAAATTGACCAATCGTGTGCGGCTCGATGGAATGGAACGCCTCCGTTCCATTTTGGAACGCGTACAAGATCGCGCCCCAGGGCGCGCCACCTCCACAATAGATGCTGTGTTCTTATCGGCGAGAGGTTGCACCGCATGCACAAGCGAATGTTTACTACAGTTGTCACTACATAAAAAAAGTGCAAGACTCACTGCGTGCATAGTATTACGCCACTGCCGATGCTACAACAGAAAGGACATCCACCTGAAGAACTATGATTGGATGACACGCTACGATTCGCTGACGCTTAGCAGCTGATCTATACAAGGACACGGAGTTGAAAGAACTTCCGCGAAGCTAGCGGTAAAAAGCGAAAGGCAAGTTAGGAAATAAAATAAAAAGCCTGTCTCTCTACAACACCGGGGACGCCACATACATGAAGCATCAACATGACATGCGCGCCTACTGTGACCTTATGACGTGCTCGAACAATAGGCAGGTTTAGTTGAGCGCCGCTTAAGTTCCGATCCGCTAAGAATTTTCTCGCTGAAGCACTGCAGGGAACTGCGTAGTTTTCGCATTTGATAAGCGCGTCTTGCCGAGACGCGAGTGACGCGCTATCAGCCCGGCTGCAAAGCGACAGTCGGCTTTGTAAGCGGAGCAAGGGAAGCCATTTTCGTTCCGTAGCCGGTATGAGCGTTGTGCGCAGACGCACCAGCGTTCTCGCTACGCGGTTGTGTTGAAATTTATGTGGCGCTACGCTACCGTCTCCGCTCGTACCGCTGGCCCGCAAACTCGCTCAGCTATGACTCTCTGATGACTTGGCTCAAACCGTTGGGAAGGAAGCGCGTACGGCTTTTTACTTGCTTGAAAAATCAGAGAACCCGCTAATTCCGTTATTTGTATCTTATCTTTTGCACATAACACCTATTAAGCACCCCCGTATATATAATATATATATATATATATATATATATATATATATATATAATGAGAACAACTTCGCGGTTAGCTTAGGTTTATTTACCCAACAGTTTGTTTGTATTTACCCAACGTTTACCCAACGAAAACTGTTTGTATTTACCCAACGAAACTGTTGGGTAAATAAACCTCAGATAACCGCGAAGTTGTGCTTCTCATTTTTCTCAATACGCTTGGCCCATTTAAAAATCCGGTTATATATATACGGGCTGCAATGAGGGTGTTCTGCTAACGAGTACCGCTACTTTAGCATTTAAGAAAAAGTACGGTTGTAGAAAGCGTGTTCCTATGATCAAATACGCTCACTAGGGTGTAATCCTTTAGTGTGGAGAAACTACGCGGGATGCTGAACAAGTGCTAACACGGGCTAGTTTTCGACTGCGAAATTTTTTTTTCCTGGATGCACCTCAGCTTCTCAACAGATCAGCGACATTACTTCTGCAGATAACAACAGGTGTAACTTGCAGATGGTAAAGAAACTAACTGTTTTGTCCTTTTTCAACAGCTGAAACGCATCTTCGAGGAAGATTATGCTTCGTTTGATGAGACTTTGTTTCGCCATGGCTTGGAACATGACGAAGAGCTCAAGTACTGCCCAAACAAAAAGGTTTGTTTTAATTTTTCTGCTTTCCTCGTCATCATCATCATCATTGTTCTTAGAATGGAATATGCCATTCTCTCTGGCTGTTGTTTTTACTCTTTAGCCCAACTACGCAAGTTGGGCAAAAACTCTGATTGCATATCCTTCCAGGATTGTATCGTTTAACAAACAGTGTGGCCATACTTGGTCGCCCGTGGCTCGGCTCTGCGTTCGCCAACGCCTGTTCTTAAGTGGCGGTCACTGCCACTCGGTCAGATGCCGACTCCACATAAGGTGCTTTCACCTGCCGTGGTTGCTTGCTATGGTGTTGGGCTGCTAAGCACGAGGTCGCGGGATCAAATCCCGGCCACGGCGGCCGCATTTCGATGAGGGCGAAATGCGAAAACACCGGTGTACTTAGATTTAGTGCACGTTAAAGAACCCCAGGAGGTCCAAATTAATCCGGAGTCCCCCACTACGGCGTGCCTCATAATCAAATCGTGCATGGAAAACCCCACAACTGAAAAAAAAAGTACTCTTGCAATGGCGATAAAAGACTTCAGAAACGTACGCAATTGGGCTGGTTGGCCCATAACTTGAGCTGAAATTCCGCATAACAGGACGTAAGAAAGGGAAGCGCCGTTGTCTGTCCCTTTCTTACTTCGTTTTCCCTTGGGCCGTTTCTGCTCGGGAGAAGAGCCTTGTCCTCTGTCCCGCATAAACGCCCTTGCGGTAGCGCGAATGGATGTGGCGTGACCCACTCTCATTTGCCTTCTCTCATTTCGCTTTCCTTTCCGCCCGCGTATACGACTAACTATCAGGGCGTGTACATGAACCCGAAAGAAGAGGGTCGAGTCGACTTGTCGGGCTGGAATTGGCTTGTTGAGTTCCTGCAAACGCTGGCCGGTCGGGCTGGACAAGCGTCGAGTCGGGCTGAGTCAGCCCGACATGCATGGGGTAGGTTGACACAGCCCGACCCTCTTGCAGCGTGCATGTAAACGCGGACGGATCGTGCCGCGGGCAGCGCTGAGACTGGCGCGGGACCATTGAGACGTCAGCGTGTTATGCGCCGGCAGCGAGAATAGTATCAGGACAAGGCAGAGACAGCCAATGTGCAGTGCAGCCTCATTCTAACATTTAGAGACATCAAGTAAAGCTGTTGCAGATGGCTGCGGGAACTGGAAGCTTTTAAAGCGGAACTGTATTGACCCTTTTCGCGCAGCAGTTTACTCTAGAGGAACGAGATGGCGCTTTCGACGGCGCGCCATACGTTGCCTCAGCTAATGCGCGCGAATACGTAACCATTACTGCTTCTTCCCTGCTACTGTGCGATCAGCTGTCGGAAATGTAGCTGGGTGTTAGCTAATGCAGTCTGTCGTGTTCTTGCTGCGAAATGTGTAACGACAGAGGGAAGACGTGTGCGGCAGGTAACTGCAAAAATAATGACTCGCATATCAAGGATTCCAATCAACCTGTGTCGCCGCTGCTAGATAAGGACTGCCTGTGTTGCCGGCCCTTCACGATGCACGGTTTTCCTCGAGGATAAAAAAAAAAAGATAATTCATCCGCTAGCGCTGTATAGCTAACCTCCAAAGAAAGGACTTCAACACCGGAACGTCGGCACGTAAGAGTGAGTACCGCTCGTTACAAAAGGAAGTAGCGCCACTTACTGGCATAGTAAGTTTCTCGCACGTTATCTAAACACATCCACCCTACTCGCACGCAAACTTGTGCCCATCCTATCGCCAACGTATCAATAAGTGAAAGGGCGCACAAGTGAATCAATGTGCCGAAGCATGAGTGACGGCGACTACACCGACCAGACACGAATGTTGGAAGGTGAACGTTTCGTAACGGTCCACAGAGTAAGCGAGGCACCAGCGATAATACGTCTTTGCTGCAAGCTACCACAAAGTACAGAACATTTACATTCCAAGCTTTGTGCGCAGCAAGAATAAATCTATCGCAGCAGAGCACACCCGCGAGCGATTAGCCTTAAAAAAAAAAAAAAAAAAAAAAAACAATCAGATAGTGGCCGCACCGAGGAACTTTACGGAGTCAGAAACATGACAAGCCGCTGCTTCAAAATGTTTGCCAAATAAATAACGAAGGGCACACTGATCCTGATTTAATTCATAAGCTGAAAGTTTGGACAGCTTGTAAAACATTTCTAACCCCGCTTTTAGTACAAGCATCGTATGCGCGGCTCACGCCGTTTGGACAAGGATCTGAAAGCACTTACATGTCCCTAAAGCTGTGGCAAAAGCTTCGTGTCGTCCACACAGTCACCGTCTACGATATGCGTCGAAACGGAGGTTTGCTGCGCCGCACCGGCGTCACGCGCTTGCATTGTAAACACGGAGGCAACGGAGGCAGCTGATACAAGTAATGGACACGCCACCACGTGATCAACAATGGCAGCGCCCGCAGGAGCGCTGGGAAAAGGGTCAATATGGCTGGGCGAAATCGCCTGTGTACAGCAACGTTGGTGTACAGAAAACTATCATCAGCACTGGCTCGAGCGTCGTCTTCTTCCGCAGCTGGCTCGTTGGCGCCCCTCGGGTTGCGATCGGGCTCGTGTTCGGCACGCCCTCGTGCCACTGCTCCCGCGTTCGTCGTCGTCTTTTTCCACAGCTGGCGGCGTTGCCGCTCATCATACCAGTCTGGAATTTCACTTCTGGCGTCGTAATGGGGAGGCCGCGTTTACAGGGGTATGAGCCATTCTCTTACGTAACGGAAGATTGAATTTAAACGAAAGATTTAACTTTGAAGAATCGCAAGCGGCAATGGCGGGCGAATGCTGCTAACCACGCCGCCGAGCAAACTCGAGTCATCGAACGCAAGCGACAACGGCGGACTGCGGGCATACCGCCAGTGACGTCGTTCTCTCCGTCGCAGCCGAACGTCTTTGTAACCTCATAATTGAGAAATACTTTAATGAACACTCGGAATTAACCCAGTGATAAACAGCGGGGCCGCACGTTTCAGCTTCGCTGGTTAACCATCTCCACGGAGTGGAAGGGCCGACGAATTTTTCTTAGAACGCAACTCTTAGGCGCCCGTTCCTGCGTCGGCGTTGTCTCTCGTAACCGAGCGAACGAACACAGCAAAGGATGAACGCGGAGCGCAGCGGCAGATGAAAGACAGCAATAGCGAAGAAAACGCGAGGAGGAAAGCGCAGGAGGAGGGTGCAGCGGAACCGTGAGGCGGAAAGCGGAGGAGGAGGGTATGGCGAAAGCGTGAGAATGAAAGCGTAGTGCCGCGCAAGACAGGCTTTGTGGCGACGATGGCTACCAGATGGAGCCAGAGTAGCGCGCGTCTCTGTATGGAAACAAGGCGCTTCATCAGCAAAGGTCTGTCTGCGGCGGCTGCTATGAATCGCGCCCACGCCTCACCCACGCGCTGCCTCTCGCGATCTCCCAATTAGCAAGGCATTCGCGCCACACTTCTCTCCGTTTGTTACGTGCCGCACGAGACATTGTCCGCGCGAGCCAATATATCTCGAAATGAAAACACGTATACAGCTGCGATCAACTTTCGCATTAGGTAGTATCGTAATCGTCGGTGAATAGTTTTTTTTTTGAAGCCGATGTTGCCTTCTCCCGACGCTGCGTGCCGCCATTGCCCAGACCCGTCAGAAGCGATTTCATGTAAACGCAGTCATGTCGGGCTCAGCCAGCAAGATTTGTGACTCGACCCTGTCGCGTAGGGTTAATGTAAACGTATAACTATGCTCATTCCTGGTTAACCTTCCCACCTGTCCTTTATCCTTTCCATTGTAAGTGAAAGCGCGAATGATAGAACAGAAATGGTGGTGTTTTGTTTAATGCTTGGCTATATTTCTTTCTTTTTCACATGTTGTTCTTGCCTGCGGGTGGAAGCTTTTTCGCACTCGCCGCTGAATGGTATGGGGGCTGGCACTTTGTCAACAATATGCACCCTTTACTCCGTAACGCCCGGTTTGTTTCCGCGAAATAATCATAAAAAAAGTTCACAAAAAATTACAAGCTCTGCTACAATAATTTTGCATGTCATGCCAAACTAGCGAATCCTGTTGCGCCCCTCGTACGCTACTTTTCTCTGTCAGGGCTCGTGACATCTGATATTTAGATCGAGTGGTCATGGATGACTCACTTGGTATGCGAACCACTGTAACGCTAAATACGACAAAGAACAACGTCCTGGTAATTGAACCACCCGCCGTGGTTGCTCAGTGGCTATGGTGTTGGGCTGCTGAGCACGAGGTCGCGGGATCGAATCCCGGCCACGGCGGCCGCATTTCGATGGGGGCGAAATGCGAAAACACCCGTGTACTTAGATTTAGGTGCACGTTAAAGAACCCCAGGTGGTCCAAATTTCCGGAGTCCCCCACTACGGCGTGCCTCATAATCAGAACTGGTTTTGGCACGTAAAACCCCATAATGTTTTTTTTCTGGTAATTGAACCATCGTACGTATTCACAAGTAGGGACGCGAATGAATAGAATCCTTTGCCGACATCGGAAACATAAAAGAAAAGTTGTACTTAAAGAACGATTTCTGATTTCGTGCATTTTGTTTTTCTTTATACTTGCGAGAAGGTTTGTTTTAACGCTGATTTTCTTGTTTTTTTCCGCATAATCTCATAATTGCAGTGTGGAGTCTGCTTGAGCGTGCCGAGAGACCTGAGGAAGATGCATTGCCCTGTCTGCAAAACACTTGCGTGTGCGACGTGCGGGAGTGAAGTGAGTGCCCTATTTTAATGCATTATAGGCGGAATTCACCCACTTCTAACCGAAAATATGGGCCGATCCTGTAGGTAGTGTATTCTAGCACAGCGTCTCAAATCGCTCGCTGTCCCGAGGGAAGAATGCGAGAAACTGGCACGTGACGCACGCGCGAGACGTTTCCGATGGAGACTTTGGCACGAGAGGAGCGTGCGTGCGTGCGATCGTGACCTAATGATTAGAGCATTAGGCTGCTGTGTTGGAAGACAGGTTCGATCCCATCATCGGTCACGCATTTCTTTATTGCGTTATAGGCGGACTTCGCCAGCGCCTCCTGGATAGCACAAGGCCGGTGCATTTCGATCCATGACATCATGCTACCTTGCTCGACTGCCGTAGAATCTAATGGGGATGCTGCCGAGTAAGCCGCGGTGGTTTTGACGTTACCGCTTCACATCGGGCTGTCAATGGAAATTTCGGTCCAAGTAGCATCACGTGATAAGGCAGAGTGCGCAGGTCTGCTATCTAGGAGGCGTTGACTTCGCCCGTTTTGGAGGTATGTAGCAGGAAATTCGAGGTGTGTTGAGTGTACGCGAGTGCGTCACAGTGTGCACGAAATTGCAAGTTCGTAATTCGCAACTCAAATGAACTGCAGGGGGCGCTGCAAAAACTGGTCGCGTCTGGCTACACTGTGCAACATGGCGGATACATAAGGAGGTCCCCGCGTTGCTGCAGCAGCTGTGTTTGCTGATTTTCGTGCAGTGTGATGCCAGTTTGCGCTGTTTTATGGAAGGAAAGTGAGTTTCTTACGCCGACCACATCATTTTAGCAGATCTGAGAGAGGCACAGTGGGTAATGAGACTGAAGTGGTCGCACGGTGTGGGCAAACATCTGGCGTGACAGCTGACCCGCACGAGATTCTGATGAAAATCACCGATGTATTCTTGAACCCACTGGTCGTGGAACCGAAGTACTCGTGTACTGCTGGATTGTTGGAAAAGCACAAGCACGTTTCTGCTGCTTTGATTCACTGTTAAGGCGCGGAGAGATAGTCCGGCGTTTCGAGCGTGCGAGACAGCGGCCGGCGAAGTTGGATACGTCACGCTGGCCTCGCCATGATTACCGAAAACTTACAACCTGCTCAATTTGGCACGTTTAACATGGTCCACAACAGCGCACCGACTTGCTCGATCAGCTTTTGCCGCTGTACATTCGCAGCCGGCGCGCACTTTTTCATTGTTGTTGCCCTAACACATTTTCGTTTGGCGAAGGCGCAAACTCTGCACGCTCTTTACAGTCCACCTAAAATCAAGTTTTTCACTTTATCGCGAGCATGCATTACAAATCTGTGGCGAACCTTTCCCGCTACTTTTGTGTTCCTGTCATCTATTTTACATTCAATATTTGCCCAACGTGACAGCTGCTTGGCTTAGCTGTAGTTATTGCAGTAGTTGGCGCATTGTTTTTCTCGTAGAGAACAAAACGATAAATAAGTTACTACAATAAAAACACATTTGCGCACCATGTGCAGGTATGGCTTGTGGTGCGTGGCCTGACCATGATTGATTACTCCCCGCTGTCTACGACCATGTCGCTTATGGCTGCGGTGTAAACTAATGAAATAAAACAAATGTTTCTGTATAAATTAATGTTAAATCAGCTACTGCATGATGAATGAGTCTAATTTTATATGTTATTCTATAATTGACGTATCCTGCATTTTAAGTGGCCAAAACTGTGTTCGCCTCTGAACTGCCAATTTCCTTCAGACACTGATACTACAATTGCTTTGATAATTACGCGTTTTCAAATGAGCGCGTACTAATTTGCAGTAGTTATACGGGTAGCGTGAATGACGATAGCTGCGGTAGAGCTGTTCGGCAGGACGGAGCCGTCTGTGTATATATGGGTGCAATTCCGATACTTCTCATATAAGGGGAGTAAAGTAAGCTGTTTGACAGCCGGCGATGGCATATCTGCTTTTTTCCGGACACCAGCTATTGCCAGGTTGGTCTTTGGCTGAATGAGGCACCAAGGAAGAGTCGAAGGTCTCGCGGCAGGTGTGAAGCAAGATGGTATAGCCTCACGATGTGCGGATACCGTTCGGCAGAACGAGGCACGTGATCTCTTCGCAGACAGAGAGGCTAGGTGGTGGCAAGGAGTTCGGGCAAAGTTCCCTAGGTCCATTCTTAGTGCTTAAACCCTGATGTGGGTCTTGATGAGGTGGTCTCTGGCGATTGCAATAGTTGCCGCCGTTGACGTTCTTCGAGGAAGACCTATAGACAAATCCGCAGCGCCTGGGCCTGAACACTTTGCATAGTACGTAGGCTGGTTTTACTTGCATTAGTTAATGCTGGCAAGCTGTACCGCAAAAATCCGAGAAAAAGTACCTTATATAGTTGAAGAATAGCGCTTGTGGACATTCCCCCGGTCTTTCCAGTGAAGAAATTCAAAAGGTGACAGATGCCTGTCAACCGCTCTTTCGTGTACAATACGTGGGGACTCCATGAGATGTCTGTCAAATATGATACCCAATAATTTGTATGCCCGTACAAATGGTATTATCTGCCCATTGATTAATATACGGCAGTGCGTCATGGGCTTACGCCTAAATGCCACAAGTGCACATTTTTCAGACGAAATCTCCAGGCCTTGATTGCGGAGATAGAGTGTAGCCTGAGTTTCAGCTTTTTGGAGCCTTGCGCGCACCTGTAAGCGTGTCACTCCGGACGCCCAAACGCATATGTCGTCCTCGTACATTGATAATTTAAATGTGCTTGGAAGGTGATCAAGGAGACCAATCAGCGTGAGGTTAAACAACGCAGGGCTCAGTACGCCACCCTGGGGGACGCTACAGTAGGTGTAATGTAAAGAAGTGCGGCCGTCCTCGGTTCTCACAAAGAAAGATCGCATAGAGAGATAGCTATATATCCATCGAAACATCAGACCACCGAGGCCTATCTCTTCGAGAGCGGCGAGGATGGCTTCGTGTGTAACGTTGTCATACGCCTCTTTGACATCGAGGAACAAAGAAGCGCAGAGGCGTACGTTTACATCCTTTTTGGTGCTGAACATAGGTCACCAGGTCGACGACATTATCAGTCGATGAGCGGCCGCGTCGGAAGCCTGCCATGGCATCTGGGTAGACGTCGTGGTATTCCAAGTACCACTCCAGGCGTCCGAGGATCATCCTCTCCATCACTTTGCCCACACAGCTCGCCAATGCAATCGGGTGATACGATGAAAGGTCTAACAGACACTTGCCAGGCTTCAATAACAGAACTACGTGACTAGTCTTCCAGCTTGTGTGAAGTGTGCCAGCTCGTCAGGATTCATTGTGCATTTCAAGAAGAACACTCCTCGCCCGCTACGCCAGATGACGCAGAGCTCTGTAAGAAATTCTGTCAGGTCCTGGTGGTGACGTACGTCTGCAAAAAGCTAGCGCCGCCTTTAGTTCATGGATGGAAAATGGTAGATCCATGCGGGGGTCACGTGGTAGCGGGAAGCTGATGGTACGTGATAAGTTGTTGGAAGCTCTGAGTGGCCCGGATAATCTGGCGCAGAAGTGCCTTGAATGGAGACCGCTGTACGGGTGGCGTGCTCATCCCTCGCATCGTCCTCTATAAGTGCGATAGGGGCTTACGGGGGTCTAGTGATTCACAGAAAGCAGTCCAGCGTTGTGACTCGAGCTTATCTAACCGGCGCTGGATCTTTTGTAGGCGTCTAGTCGTCCGTAGACTGTCCATTGACTTCATGCGTCGGTATCTACGTTAGGCACGCCGCCGGATTGCTCGAAGTCATTCTAATAATATTGTCACGAGCAATGGCAAAGACAAAGACATTGTAGTGGGGCTGGGTCAGAGGCTCTCTTGTCGGACTGAAAACCTGCTGGAACCTGTGCGCCCTGTGCAGTCTTGACTAGGCAAGCGCTAGCCGTTCACGGTTAATTAAATACTCCCCGTAACATCTTTTTGGTGGAGGTTGCGGGCTCTATTCCACCCGGCCCTGGATCTTCGGAGCGGACGCCACGTTTCTCCCGCCTCCATGGCCGAAGACAGTACGCAGTCATCGCAGCCCGCGCCTGCGGCGCCGCCGACCGTGGTCCTTTCGCAGCCCCTCGACCCCGGCACGTTTTGCGGCACGGACAACAAAGACGTCGACGATTGGCTCCTATTGTACGAGCGCGTCAGCAAGCACCACAGGTGGGATGAGACTCTAATGCTTGCCAACGTCATTTTCTACCTACGGGGCACGGCTCGGGTGTGGTTTAACACGCACGAAGAAGAACTTACAAGTTGGGACCTATGCAAGGAGAAGATGCGTGCATTGTTTGGCCGATCGGCCGCGCGCCAAATGACAGCCCGGCACGAGCTGGCGGCCAGAGCTCAGACGTCCACGGAGTCGTACGTCGCATACATTCAAGACGTACTAGCCTTGTGCCGTACCATTGACAAAGACATGCCAGAGACGGACAAGGTTGGCCACGTGTTGAAAGGCATAGCTGACGATGCCTTCAACATCCTCATGTGTAAGAACTGCACCACGGTTGACTCCATTATCACTGAATGCCGGCGGTTTGAACAAGCCAAAAGCAGGCGGATTACTCAGCGCTTTAACAGACTCCCGAATACAGCTGCGACATCCTCGTGCGATGATCCCGTGACGCCCCCTCCGTTCTCGCCGCCTAACAACTTGGCTAGGATTGTTCGCCAGGAGCTCGAAGCCATGGCTCCAGCCGCTTATCAGGCACCTGCTCACGACCATTTGGCGACAATATCTCTCATTCAGGCCGTCGTACGTCAGGAGGTTGCCAATATGGGCGTCGTATTTCCACAAGCCCCAGTTACGCCCCTCCGCCCATGTGCGCTTCCGGTCCTCCCACTGAACACCACACCGCCCCAATTGTTGCTGCTGCCGCTTCCGCTCCCCGGTTCACACCCCGCTACCGCAACCCTTCTGAGTGGAGGACGCCTGACGATCGCCCAATCTGTTTTTCTTGCTCTCGCGTCGGCCACATTTCACGCCACTGCCGCAATCGTCGGAATTACCGACCAAGTTTCCCCGGTGACCGCCGCCAAGATCGTGGCCCGTACTACAGCACATCTTTTCTTGACGACCAACTCCCGGCCCGTGATCCTCACCGTCTTTCTTCGCGCTCAGAATCGACCTACGCCGATATTGCCGCACAAGGACACTGGTCCAGCCGATCGCCGTCACCTCAAAGTCGCCAGTCGCGCTCCCCTCAACGCCGTCGCTCTCCTTCTCCGGCTTCCTCTGGACACCACCCGGGAAACTAGCCAGTGCAGCTCCGGGAGGTGAGGCTGCATTGACGACAAGGACCATTCCAAATTCCGTGAATTTCGAAGAGCGCATTAGAGTACGCGTATTGTCTTGCACTGTGCTCTTGATTATGTCTTCCAAATTATTTAATAAATTACCTTGACATAGGTATTCCACACCAGAATGGAATTCGGGCCAGTCCACTCTTTGTATTGTGTCACTTGACTTGGAAGAGGACAGTCCTCTGATCTTGACATACATGGGAATATTGACACGTGTACTTGTTTATCTTTCACCGGTGACCTCGTTTTAACTAAAGTCCCTATATAAGAAAAGTACCGCCATCTGCTCTTTCCTCCGCCGCTTCCTCCTCCCCTAAAGCGCTTGCTTTTTTCTTTACTTTTTGCTTGCGAAAGCCAAGTCGACGGTGGCGCACCTAGAAAGTCCACGTTGAAGCTTCAGGCCGGGCGCGGGCCGCCGCCGCCGGCGACTGCGGCTGCGCAGAGGACTTTCAACATGGCTCTGAGGCGGAAAAAAAGAAAATATAAAGAAGTGAAAAGCGCTCGCTATCATCGTCCAATCGGAGATACAGGAGAGAGAGAAGCGGCGTTTATCAAAGGATGGCGGTACTTTTCTTATATAGGGACTTTAGTTTTACCGGCTAACAAATGTTAAACGTTATCGCTCGGCGCAGGACGCGCTTGCATGTATCGGAAGTTTCTCGAACGTTATCGATGCTTCTATCCGTTGTCGGTCGTCACCGATGCTTATGTAATCTGATTGTATATGAGCGACGCGAATTGTCTAGTACTTTCTGGAAGACACGCAGGCACCAGGGATTACTCTGGAACCTTCGATGACTCGTGTATAAAAGCCGACGCGTTTCGCCGCTGATCAGATTTCGACGATCGCCGACTGTGTTCGCCGCTATTGTTGTGCTTCGAGTGTAGCTTGCTTTTGTGGGCACAGGTTCGCCCAATGAGGAATCAGTTTCGTCATACACAGTTTTACGGCTGTTTTCTTCACCGTCGATACTACGTGACAATATGGTCACTACCGTTTGTTTCAATGTCCGTAAACCACCCAGGGTCGGAATCTTATAACGGTTCCGAAAGAAACCGGTTCGCTTGCCCTCGCGTGATTGCTCAGAATTATGGTTGCGTCAGCGGCCGTCAGAGACAGCGGGGCGGTACCGCAAATTTTGAACACGTCACGCATCTGTTAATCACGTTAAAAGCGAACCCGTCGTCGGCCATGAGTAGAACCGGCGAAGAGGTAGTCCGCTTTGGGTTCCGTTGCTATGGCTTGACTGTTTGCTTGCGACCTTGGCCACGCGCGCGGGCCGTGCCGCCTCGCGGGCGGTGCGCGCGCGTTGATTATCTCTAAGGTATGACTGGGTACACATGAAAATATGGCGGCGCCCCTGATTCTTTGCCTCGGATTGCCCTCCCGGACCCGTCAACGACTGGAGGGGCTAGACGCGTTTTCAGAGCTAACAGATGAGGAGTTTCGGCGTGGTTATCGTCTGTCAAAGGGAACCGTTCGATGGCTGTGCGACATATAATAAAGAACCAACTTTAAAAATTTCCGCACAGCTGATGGTGATGTGGCTATTTCCTTTGATTCGAGTGGTAACAATTTTGAACGCGTGGATTACCACCTGGCGACGAACAGTTAAAAACTGGTAATATTATATTGCCTAATGTACAATAAAAGAATATGTCAAACGCGGCGATAATTGAAAACTTTCAAGGACAATTAATATTTAAATAATAGTTCATATTTATTGAGCAAGAAGAAACATTCCGCAATTCCTCGGTTAACTCGTCGTATGATGACGTACATTTCCGAGGCGGCACCCTCTCTTTTATTGGTCGCGTCCTCCCAGTCTTCCACCTCCGGCTTGGGAATGGCCTATTTAGTGACGTAAGCGACGAAGCGAAATCGCATTTCGAACCGTTATAAGATTCCGCCCCAGTACGCTTGACGAAACTTCTTGAGACGAAGGCCAAGTCAAGACAGCTGCTGTATGTGGAGCCGCGTAAAAATGTAGGACTGCCGTCATTTAAAACCCTGAGTTCGCTGTCGGAGGCGGATGATACCAAGGCTCTGTCTGCCTTTCCCGTTGATTTTCGTACTTCCCCAGAGTGTATGATGAGCGTTGAAGTCCCCGATGATAATCCATGGATCAGGAGATGTTGACAGGATGTCTTGTAATCTTTTGTGATCAAATCTACTTGACGGTGACAGGGAGGCACCCACAACAGTGACGGCAAGTCTTTTCTCCTTTACTGTTAAGCATACGTACTGGTTATCGTCATGGCGCGGCACAGGCTGAAGAATGTAAGTGAGGTCACGGTGAATAAACTCCATAACCTTGCTGTTTTCAACAATAGTTGACGACATTAATGATTCATAGCCTGATTGAGTTCGATTAGTTCGGCTCACAGATGATGATGGTGGGAAACTTGGCGTACACGAACCGTCTGAAATCGGCGATGCGCGATCGGAGTCCCTGGGCGTTCTACTGGAAAATTGCGGCTTTTCGGACCTCCTCCCGAAAAAGTTCGTTGCTGGTGTGCAATCCATGGTTTACTCAAGCGCTGCCAGCACCGGACTTATTTTGTTCAGTACTTGCAGCGCACTTCTGGCTGACATTGTGTGCATGTTCAGCAACACGCGAATGTCATTCATTAAGGATCGCAGTCGAGATACCGCCTGCTGATCTGTATGTCGCACGTCATCCGATGGAGCAGCTTGCTGTACTGAATGCGGCACCTGCTGCTGCTCCTCTATAGGCCGTGTACTAGAAAGCAGGGGCCATTCATTTGTAGGGAGACGTTTCGTAGTTTTCTTGTCGCTTCTTACTATATAGGGGTGGCTTTGACGAAAGCTTACTCGTTCCTCATTGGAAAGGGCCATTTTGAGGCTCGGCAAGCTGTGAGAAGACAACCGAGCGCTTCTTGTGTCTTTGTGCTTGTTACGTATGGCGCGTCTGAGTGGCGCAGCCGCGCAGGCCCTCTCTTGAAAGCGATCTGCTATGGTACAGAGTGTAGGTGCGCCGAGGACTGATAGCTTGGTGTGCGCTGGGTTCTAGCCGCTTAGTTGGCGTTGAAGCGAGAGGGAGCACGAAGGTCAATTCGTTTGCTACTGCAGCCTCTCTTCCTCACGCCAGCGTTCTGACAGCGAGTGTCCGCGGTCTTCGAGTGAGATGCGTTGATGTTTGCCTGTGCGTGCGTGACACCATGCTTGTTAATTCAGTTAGTAAGGGAATGTTTACAAGTTTATACGGCCGATAATGCTACTATCCTTACTTCGTAGAGCTGTCTAATAGTTTGCTACCACAATAGATGCTTCGCCTTTCGGGCGAAACTTGCGATTTTTTTTGGTAGTAGACGCAGGCGCTGTTGTTTAAGACGTTGCACGGGATTTTGAACTGGTCCTTGAGGAAGTTGCGCTCGAAGTATCAGCTCGCTCCCGCGTACGGATAAGGCACGGTGGTAAGGGGAGCGCCTCCTGTAACAGATATAGCGCCACAAATAACCACGTCCTAAAGCATGCTACACGCATATTTGGATAGCAACCACGGTTGGTTCTTCGTAACTTCTTTAGATCGTTTCCTGCTCTCCGCTCACGATTGTCCGCTCAGCTGGCCGGGAGAAGCAGCTAAAGAACCTGGTTTAGCTCAACGTTTGTAGCGTATACTGTTCGCGTACTATGCTGCTCAAACGACGCGAGCTCTGGCGAATCCCTTCAAGCACGAAGATTTAACGTGCTTTGCAGTCTACGTTCAACGTTGATATGATGCTATTTCTCGTTGTGTGGGCCACTTCATCAACGGATCCGCACTTGCGCGTACCAGTGGCAGGGTCCGAACAGTGTATCTTCTCTAAGGGATCGATATACTCTGGTTGCAGTTATGCGGCTGTAGTAACGAAAGCCATCAATTCTTTGGCTGCTCAGCCATGCGTTATTGTTTGTGATATACGTTCATTCGTTGGTTGGGTCGGTTTACGATGCCGCAGGTGCGCGCAAGGCGGGTCGACGGCGCAAGTTGTAGCGATATTCGTAGTTCTTCTCTACATGAATGGCGCCGCCGACACAGGATATAGGCCTTAGATCTGACCTCGGTAAAAAGAGAGGAAATAAAGAGTAATAAGGGAATGTACATGACACATAATTACACATGTACATGACACGTAAGTTCGCTGCTCGCCAGCGACTTTCTGCGGTAAGGGTAAATTTTCCTCACAGTGGAAAGTTGGAGCAAATGTACGAAAAGTGGTCTTACGGTTAAACCTGCTTATAACATGCTAATAATAATACTTTATTAGCAGACTTTCATTGGAATCAATACATGACAGGCCTGTCAAAGCCGCATTGGGCTTGAAGGCCTATTAACGAACCTCCATATAACGAATTCCTGGATACAACGAAGTTTTTCTATCCCCGTCGTTACTCCATAGAAGCACATGTATTTGAGACCTCTACGTAACGAAGTGGCAGCGGGAGATCCCCTCGCCGACAACGGAATTTTCCCGCCGACAACCTAAAGATTTCGCCACAAATTTTGTCATTATTGCGCGTGCAGCAACCGGAAGCATTCCGTCTCCGCCGCGACGGAATGCTAAGCGGCGGCGTCGCGCTTGGCGCGCTCGAATTCACGGCGACTGCGAGGCGAGAGCGAGGGCACGTGTGCGTGCGCGAGGCGGGCCTGCATCCCTCGACCCGGCGATCTTGCCGTCGCGGGCGTGACCTTTCCCCCTCCCTTCATTCAAACCTGATCCCTCCGCTTGCTGCAGCTGGCCTAGCCCGCAAAGCCGGCACAATTTTCCTGTTGATGTTGCCGAAGGGGAAAAAAAAAACGTTCTTTTTTTTCAGTGCGCTGGCAGCGCCACTCTTTGGTTACTGCGCAAGTCTCTGCGCTTTACTTCACTAACCTGACACTAGGCGACACTATACGACGCTACGACGCCATCGTGTCGCTCGCTCTTCGTTTCCGACGCCTCGCGCTTGTGCGAAACGACACGCTTCCACGCATCCAGTACCTAGTGTGACATTCCAAGGATGACTGCTTCGACGAGGAAACGCAAGATATTGACCTTGTCTGCAGTTCGCTTTGAAGATAAGCCCGCGCGGGCTCATACTTTTTCCACATCGCAGATCGCTTTCACGATACGGCTGCCGCCGCCAAGTAAGGGCCTCCCTTTCTCGCCTCCCCCTTCTCCCTCGCGCGCGCGAGATTGAGTCGGCTGACCCCCGCAAGCTTTCACTCGCACACACAGCGTACGGCGCGCGGCGGCGATGTTGCCGTGTTTGGACTTTACACAGAACCTCAAAGCGACGTCCACGGTGACGGCACAACACAAATGCGCTTCGCAATAAAGTGTGCTTCTGCGCGGTTACTACTCCGACGGCGACAGCGAATTCGCACCCCCTACCGGCAGCTTCTCCGCGTTACCGGGAACTTATCTCGAAGGCCATGCTTTTGTGCGCGTCAATTGGCAACAGCTGTACGAGCAAGAAAACGTCATGGTGGTCATGTTGTAAGTCCACTATCGCTGGCGACTGTCGTCCGGGCGTCGCAACTCGAGAATGGAACGTCTGCGCACAGGAGATTTTGCCGATTTTGTGCCTGTGCGTGTAGAACAAGGAAAATAGTACGCACTAACCGTTTGGTGGGCAATGAGCGACTACGGCTTAAGCGGTCAGCTGGGCTGGGGACTGGGTGGGGGAATCTTCGCGACTACGTTTCAACCGCAATTACGCATTAAGCCGGTACGTATTAACGAGGTTTGACTGTACTATCCTTACTTCGTATAGCTGCCTGCTAATTCGCTGTCGCAATCGATGCTTCGTCTTTCGGGCGAAACTGGGACTTTTTTGTTCATCGCAACTTTAGTGTATTGGGAGTAAATCTTGAGCGATAGTGCGTACGGTAAGTGCTTCTTTGTCGAATTTTCGTGCCGAACCTGCATATAACGAAATCCTCTTTATAACGAAGTTTTTCGGGATTTTGTCAATTTTGTTATATCCAGGTTTAACTTATATGATTGCGCTGAACTACAGGGTTTTTTCTACCCGCTGTGAGGGCGTAGTGGCTTTGGCGTTGCGCTTCTAAGAGGGCGCAGGATGAAATTCCGGCCGCGGCGGCCGCATTTCGATGGAGGATAAATGTAAAAACGCCAGTTTACCGTGCATTAGGTGCACGTTACAGAACCTCAGGTGGTCAAAATCAATCCAGAGTCCCCCACTGCGGCGTGCCTCATAATCATATAGTGGCTTTGACACGTAAAACCCTAGATTTTTTTTACAAGGTTCTTCATGTCGCGCTGCGTTACGGTATAGCGCGAAGCATTTTGAGCTAGCATTATTGTTACTTCAGAAATATATGGCTCTCGTCTGAACCTTTTTTGCCTCGAGGTTGAAGATGGAACCTTAACTTGAAAGGAAATCGTTTCGTTAGGTAGGGTCTTATTTTGATCCGCATATGAGGAGAAAAGAAAAATGCTTGCTACCCTTGAGGACTGCCCTAAAAGAAATTCTACTCGCCAATGCGCCAAATTCATTCGCAGTGATCCTAATTTTCGAAAAAGGTAACGCTGACATGCATCTGGGGCGTACGTAGTGTTAAAAAATTTTACGTGCTGTGGAACACAGTGCTCTAAATAGCTGAGGGTCTTTTGAAAACATTCTGTAACGCAATGCTATAGCTTACGTTAAATAGGGGGGCACTGTGGCTTGAGATAAATTTTCTAGAAGCTTGATGGCTGCGGGAAAGTACTTTGCAATGAGCTAGTAAGTAAACAACATAAACCCTTTTGCAAACACAAAAGAAACGAAAGGGGAATACGACTCGGAGGAACGTGCAATTGATTGTTGCGAGTTTGTCTTTGAGGCAAGGCTCAAGCAGTGATGCCAACTGTAGCAACATTTGCAGAAAGTGATTCCATTCAACATGCTAATTAAGGAATACGCGACTCGGCATTAGTTGCGTCAGTCAAGCACTTTCGTCTGCTTAGACTACCCTGAACATATCCTTAGACGCCATGGCACCGAGCATTCCTTTGGAGTCGACTCTGACAACTATTTATCAGAGTTGGTTTGCTGTATTCGTCTGTATTGTAGGAACACAGATTGAAGCGCATGCCAATTTGACGTTTATTCATCTTCGTGATTTTTTTCAGTGGCGCAAGGAGCACGAGAACAGATCGTGCGAAGATTTCAAGAAGTGGAAAAGCGAGAATGACCCGAACGATCCCGAGTTTCAGTCGCAAGATTTGATCAGGAAGACTGCCATCAGTAAGCACTCACCTTGACGAAAACGTTGGTTCTTTGCTGAATCTAGTTGTGTGCACAACTTTCTCTCCTTTACTTCTTTCTTTTTTAATTTACTTCAAGTCTCCTAACATCTTTAACTCCCTCTACCTCTTATTCAGGTACATGATAGCCCAGCTGGTTTTACTCTGGCTAAACTGTTTTTTCTTTACTCTGTTTTTTCCTGCCTCCCCTAAGCTATCCGCGTGAAATAATAACGTGAAGCAAGACTGGCTAGATCCCTATCAAATTATTCATATGGCTGCATGCGGTTTCTTAGCCACCTAAAATCGCATGATCACACAGCTGCCATATCCTATTGTAAAAATAAAAACAAAGTTGTGCAGAAGTAACGCGAGATGTGTGTCTGATAAATAAAAAAAAAAAGTGAGCGAGTAGAGACGCAAGGCACACAGGTTCACCACAGGAAATAGCTGTTCTCTGCTTAAAAAAAAAAAGAAAAAAAAAGAAAAAAAACTATTCTGAAGACGTGATAGGATGTACATCCTTAGTATAGTTTCTCATGATAAGTTATTAAGTACTAAAAAAAAAAAAAACGCCAAGACGTTAAGATTTACCGAGCAAACAAACTTTAGCGAACACTAAAACAATTTTACCGTGTGAAAGCGAAGTCAGACTGTAACAAATGACAGCCGGCTTTTATACACGCAGAGAGTATTCGAATAGAGAGTGATTTTGTTCTATTTTGTGGCGTGCAAGCGGGACAGAAACGCAGCTAAATGCATGGTATTTGCACTGCGGGGGGTCGAGGGGGGGGGGGGGGAGGCGGGTTGCACTTGCCAGGGCTTTTAGGTGACAAAGCTGCATGTCAGCTGTGAGCTACGCCCTTGGGTAGGACGCTGTACCATATAAGCTCAGTACGCAGACATTTTTGCATACTCTGCGCGTTAGAATGGGGCCGCCGTTGCCTGGAATCGAACCCATGATCGAACCCTCGTGTTTAGCAGCAGAATACCATAATCGCTGCGCCACTGTGACTGATGATTCTTGAACGATGCTTAGTCGCAAAAAAAAAAATGAAAATAAAAAATCTGGTTACTTTGAGTTTCATTATTGCAAGAAACTTTTAAGACGTTGGATGACATGTTTTGTACTCTTAGGTCAACAAACAAGTTGGATTGTTCCGAATGTTCAGCTTTTTTTTGTCCGCGCGTAATGATGTTAGCTTCCTCGCGTGTGCGCGCGCGTTTCTTTACTGCGACTTACAGCTCGATGCTGAGATTTCTGCGTCCGTCCGTCAGTATGGTTTGTTACGCCATCTTCTACGTGCCACCTCTTCAGCTACGCTCTCGTCGTGGGGAAGATGAAACCAAAAGTTTGCCGACCAGCAGCGCTACTGAAGATCGAACTCGTGACCTTGCGGCAGTATGCAGTTGGGAGTTGGACCGTGCTATAAGGCACTCAGCTTTCGCTCGTTAATTTGTGCACCTCGCAGGCACCTGAACATGTAGGTTGGAGGCCACAGAAGGCACACTGTAGTGGACTAAGACGACGTTGTGCGCATCGCATGAGACGTTAATTGGCGGTAGCAGCTGTGCTTGTCTGTTGCTCTCCAAGTAAATGATTTCAGAGCCGGGGCGTCGCTGCAATCTACTGATTTAAAAATCTTTTCATCCTGTCAAACCTAATTCGTCGTTACGAGGTGGAAATCGGAAGCCTTATTTTATTCGCTGGACTTCGATTCAGGTTGTTATAATTGAAATTCAGACTCGTAACACTTTGGTACATATAGTCCGCTGAATTTGCGAGTACTCTCGGGCGGGAAATGCGAACGGATGCAACTTCTAAGTTAAACGGTGGCTGAATGTGGCGAGACCAACATGCGAAAACAAGACAAGAAGGAACGCGAAGAGACAGTATGTCTTGTCTGTTTCTTCAATGCACTTTTTGTGCTCGCTACGACGAGGTTGCGGGTTCGATTCTTGATCCTGGCGGCTGCATTCCGTTGGGGGTGGAGTACAAAAAGCGCTCGTTTACTTAATTTAGGGGCACGTTAAAGCATCCCCAGTGGTTGAAATTGTTTAAAAGCCAACTCTCCTAATAGTATGTTCTTATAACTCTGTCTTCTTGAGTGCATCTCCCATTCCCTTTGTGGAGTCTTGGCACGAATTATAAACCTCCATGGAGGTGCACACTTGTTAATTTGTTGTCAGTGTGCAATGAAATAAAATAAACAGCCAGCATCACCTTTTTTCTCGCCCACGATTTCAGTGTGCCCTAATTGCAAAACGCCGTACTTTAAAGCCAGAGGTGGCTGTGCCCACTTCACGTGCGGGACGTGCAAGAAAGAGTTTTGCGAATGCTGCAAGACAGAATTCTGGAAGGGACAGGTGAGAGAGCATTGCTTTTTTTTCTTTTTTTTGTGGCTATGCGTTTATGCGATTCTTGAGCACAATAGTATCGTATTCATCATAGTTTTTTAACGTGAGAGTACATTGATCGCATTTTATGGCTGCATTTTGATTTGATGGCGCCGAGATAGCGTAGTAGCTCTATTGGGAAAGTTTTAAAAGTTTATTCAACGAAAAACTTCTAGAAGCGCCCCAGAAGAGTACGAATCCAGTTTCGTATGAAGGAAGATCGTGCGCGTGATTCATCTGGCAAGGCTATTTCCATAAAGTGCCTTGAACAGGTTGTATTCGCACGCCGAATTTTGCACGTTGCTGTTAATCGATGGGCTCAGTGCTAAAGCGCATTGAATAGCAGAGCTTGTTAGCAATATAACACATAAGCTTGACAAAGGTTAAAAAAAAATCTTTGATGCGCCTGGTATTTTACGCGCTGTATAGCGAGCATACTAGGTAATTTTTTGCGTGTACCCAATTTTCAAGACACTATAATTTCTTGCTTTCCCAGCTGAGAAACTGGTGTAACCATTGAAAATGTTGTTAAAGTTGAACCAGTTTATACCGAACATGTTTATGCGCTAAGGATAGCTCGATATATCAGGTAATTAGATATAGGCAAACTCAGATATAACGAATGTGAAATTTGTGGTGTGTTGGTTATATACGATAAAAATCTTCAGCGGAGAAAGGAAGCAAGGAAGGTATGTATTTTTTGAAAAGAGACTACGCGAAGCAGCGTTCATTTTTGCCTGGGACTTAAGCAGCTTGTCGGCGTCACTAAGAATGGCGATTCAATGGGATCTCGATATTTCAATTAGTTTCTGATACGCTCCCGAGCATTCTTGAGCGCATGCTCGAAAAGAAATGCACGAAAAAAAAAATCCGCCTCGATTCCACCCTGTGAAAGTGGATGTACAGCGAAGCTGTTGCCGACGTTAGGCAAGCACAGCCGACGTTAGACAAGTTCCACCACCCCAACTGACCCACATGACGTTAGACGACGTTAGGCAAGCACCACTACAAGCGACGATAGACAACCACAGACTGCTGAGGTCGTCGCTCCTCGTCGTCTTGCCGGGCTCGTCGCTTGCGTTGGGCCCCTTGCGCACGAAGTTCCTCGAGTTTGGCAGCACACTGCTGCTGATCGTACTGCCGTTTCTTTCCCTCTACCGCTGTTCGTGCTCACGCTGCTCTTCAGCAGACCTACGTATACGTGGCCTACCCACAGCGCAGCCGCAACGACACTGCAATCCGTTGCTAGGCTACTTCTGCTTGAAAAGGCCCCCGTCATCTGCCATTGGGTTGCGCCGATTGACGTCAATCCACGCACCGCCAACTGCAAGGTCGCTCTGTCTAGTAGCGTCAGCCCATATACGCCCCCTTTTCCAGCTGCCATTTGAGGTCTGTCTGAGTGGCCGCGGCCGCTAGGGGGCGGTACTGTTTTTGGGACAGTGTTTGCCATGATGTCGATTACGGATGCTTTCGAGATGCTTTCCCTCGCACCTAAATAATACGGCGCGCGGTCGCGATCTTATCTCACTTGGAATGTATACGGAACATCGCGGCAATGCTGACGAAGACGGTGAAAATTCGCCTGGAGTGTCCATGTAATTGCTATCGCAATAAAATTGGAAAGAACTGTGGGATTAAGCGATGGCGCGTTACTTCGTTACCGCATGCAGGCAGCGTTCCTGTAATCAAGACCACCGATAACATCACTGACGAAATGAAAGACGCACTGCAGAAGTGTGCCAGTGAGAATGAAAGAGGCTGCGTGTGCGACGAGCGCATGGCACCAGCGGTATAGACGGCGCGTGCTTTCGACGAAACAAAGGGGTTGGCTTCGTGCCGGTGACGGCACCCTCGAGCGGCTGAAAAAGTCGCAGTTTCGCCCGAAAGGCGAAGCATCGATTGCGTTAGCAAATTAGTCGACAGCTATACGAAGTAGGGATAGTAGTTTTATCGGCCATATAAAGTTGTAAATAATGGCTTAATAACTAAATAAATAAGCACAGTGTCACGCGCGCCCAGGTAAACATGAACACATCTCGCTCGATGACCGCGGAAGCTCGTCAAAACGCTGGAGTGAGAAATCGCGCCAGCGGCAGTGAGCAAACTGACCTTCGCGCTTGCTCTGGCTTCAACGCGAACTAAACGTCGAAAGCGCAGCGCATACGAAGCTACCGGCACTCGGCGAATGCCATTTGGCCCATCGCTGATCGCTTTGAAGATGAGGCCGCCGCGGGCGCTGTTGCGTCCCGAATCGGCCGGGCGCATTCTTTGATTATTTCCCATCGAGGCAGGCCCTTTCATCGGCGTCGCCCAGACGGCGACAGTCCCCGACACCGACGAGACGGGAAAACAAGCGCCCCAACTCGTCAGTGCGCATTCTTTGGGTGCTTCCCCCGATTCCACCCCCTTCATCAGCGGCCGCCTACCTGGCGACGCTGCCCGACACCGGCAGTGACGTTCGGGCAAAGAAGCTCACTTAAAAGGGACCGACCACAACCGCCACCCTTCGTTAGAAGCGGGGATTAGCGTGAAGGCGATTCTCCCGACCCTGGCAAGATGACCGTCGGAGGGCAAAAAACGAAGTCACCGAATTTCGTGGAAGGAGGGTGAACCCCCTGTTTCCGGATTGCCTCGTCCTTGCTTCGAAGGTGCAACATTAGAGGCGGAGTTCAGAGAACAATACGACCCCTCTGATTGGCCGCATCAAGGTCATAGTCGGGTCAACTAGGGAAGACGAATGTTTTATAAGGAGACACCTTGCGTGCAGTGGTGTGTCCTGACGTGTTCTGATATGTGCTCAGACATGTAGTGAGCTGAGACTTTCAAAGTGCTCCCCCCATGGAGTGGGCTTCCATATTTGGAGCCATTGTAAATATGTAGAATAAACCCTTTTTTCTATCGCTTTTACTCCCGGACGTACTCATCCCTTTGGCTGAAAGATCACCAGCCTAAACGCTACCCGAGTCTCAACAGCGCACACTCAGCCGCGTCGCAGATCGCTTTCAAGATAGCTCCGTGAGCAGCAGCCGCGGAAGCAGTAAGCACCCTCCCCCCCACCTTCTCCCGTCTCTGTCGCCTCCTCCCCGTGCCTCGCGCGTGAACGAAGACCGTGCGCTTCCGGCCGCCTTCCCCTATCGCGTGCGCGAGATTAAGCTGCGGTTGCCGGCTCACCCTCGCACGCTTTCACTCGCACACACAACGCACGGCGCGCGGCGACGATTTTGTCATCGTTGGACTTCATACGGAACATCACGGCGACGACGACTTCGACGCCAAAAAATGCGCATGGAGTGTCCACATAATTACTATCGCAATAATAAAGACCGACCAACGAGAAGAAAGGTAGAAGCTGGTGCATTAATTAGCGGCAGTCACATGGCGTACGCGCATCTCCGACGTCTTCTGGGCGCAGCTAGAGTGCACTAGAATAAATTATTCTATTCTAGTACACAACAGCGCGGCGTTGCCAAGCATTTGCGCGTCTATTTCACGCTGCGCTATGACCACCATGTCGTCACGTTTGAAAAGTGTTCCTTGGCGACATCAGGCCCGACAGGGGCATGAACCCTGGTATTCAGATTTTGGCTTCTTGTTTGGATTGGGAATTTCTTTTGATAATTGCACTATTTTCCTGGGTTAATTGTAACGATTAGCATAAGGACGCGGACAATGAACAAAACGCGCACACACACATGTGGTTACTTTGTTAGCTGAGGCTACTATATACTAAAAAGAAAACGAAAGCAATGTCACTATCAGCGATCAATAACATTGAAAAAAAAATTGAGGAAAAAGAAACAATTCAAAAATGAGCTTGTAACTTGTTTTTCAGCGTTTTGTTTTTCCCACTGGTGCTCGGGCCGTTGTCTGTTTGGTACAAAAATTATCTCAGTGTCACAAATAACGCACTTGGAACTACCTCCGTCTAGTGTGTGCGTGTTTTATTCGTCCGCATTTACTTTGCGGTAAGGTTTATAGCATGAATTGACTCGACTAAACCGCCACGCTTGTGCACTTGATTTTTGTGGGTTCCATGAAACTCTTCTAATCGAAATTCTGACGGCATTCCTTGTTAGTATCAGTAGCATTGTTTTAAGTGCGGAGCACTTTAGGGCGCCGGAATGTCCCTCGTCGGTGGGTGTCACGCACAACACAAGGTCTTCGTAAGACATAAAATTCCTATAAAATTCCCATAAATATAGATAAAATTAAACCAAATAAGTATAAAATATAAAATAAGCAAAACATAATTAATTAACGCATTCATTAACCCAAATTAATGAAAACTCGATCGAAAAAGCCAAGCTGATACCGAAACTAGTCGAGAGAGGGTGCCACAGCCTCACAAGTGGACGCCACAGCCTCACAAGCACTTGTAAAGCGAAGTACACCAAGGACGAAGCCGCATGTGCTTGCTGTGGTAAAGCTAGAGAAATGGGGGAACATGTTTTATTGGAATGGGAAGAAATCTACCCAGCTGCAGGTCTAGGCTCCTCTGACCTCCTTGCAGTCCTTGGGTTCAGGGATAGCACGGGCGAAGTAAACATGTCCGCTGTAGAGATTTTTTTTTTTTTTTTGGGGGGGGGGGGGTGCGCGATGCCGAAGCCCCCTCCCCCACCTCAACTCTTGAAATGTCATTACAAGAGTCCTGTTACCCAAATCATTTATGGTTTCTTTTGAGTTGCCTCTACCTTTTCCCTTAAAAGGTTAATGTGGCTAAAAGCTAATTGCATCATTGTTGACGCGGACGTGCACGGCTTTTATTCATACTTTCGCTGTATTTCTGAAAATCCGGACAATAGGAAAAGAAGCGCATTAAAAGCATCAATGGCGGCTGCATCATCCGTATTTTTTCACTTCATGTTATTTTAATTTCCAGTGCGAACACCATGCACGGACACATTATATCGCAATGTGTATACAGGACAAAGTTTATTACATTTTCAAAGAGAAAGAGGTAGCCAACGAACAATTATTTCTAACGATATGAATAGCCTATGTCTAGAGAATGAAGATGTTGCTGTATGTTCAACTCGCTACAAATTGCTTTGCGCGCTTTTTTGACACTGAAAAAGACCTGCAGACTTCAGTGATCCCTTCGGCAGAGTCTTTTATCAACGGTGTGTGAAATGCACGTGAATGATATGTGTCTCAGCACTGCTTCTCTTTCCAGTAGGTAATGCTAGCGACTCATGAAAAAAAAAAATTATTGTTGTAAAAAAAAAATTTATTGGGGATGGAAACATCACAACGTGCATGCAGAGGTCATAAATATATATAATTAACTTAGTAACCGAAGTGACGCCAAGCCGGATTCACTCGAAATCAGAATCGATAGCCGTCATGCGCAGCGGAGCTTTTACTGGGACTCAGAATAATAAAAAAAAAAAAGAGAGAGAGAGGCTGCAGTTTCGCCGTAAAGGCGAAGCAGTATTAGTGATAGCGAAGCACAAGACAGTTATGTATACACGAAGGAAGATTCTTCCCTTATAAATCCGTCTAAGAGCCGCACCCTCAACTTGAAAGCAAATGTCTTTTTTTGTTTTTTTTTAATCCAACCGAGAAGCACTCCCGTTCACCGCTGACTCCTATCGCGCTCCACTGCGAATTTTCACGCGCAGCGTACTTTCGCGCGTCGCAACTATAAAAAAAAGTCGGTTGCAACTTAAGAAGACAGGAGAGGCGCCCCGCACTGATCACTGAAGCGCAGCAGCCGATGGCCACCGCGACTAAAGAAATAGTCCCGCTGACGTGACTCGGCCCAACTGGAAGCGCGGGCTGCCATGTCCTCTGTCGGTGGGATCACCGGCCGTCCGGCTCATGACGTCAGTCTAGAGTGCGCGTCCATTGGTGGATGCTCGTGTGCATCCGCCTTTGAGGGGCAAATGTCGCTGCCTTCTAAAGTTGTACACGACTATAGATGGCGAGAGGAGGCGATCGCGGAGGTTTACGGCGGATTTCATACTCGTAGTTGTAAAAATTAGATAAAATGGCCCGGTCCCATGTAAGGCTCGTCAAAATTGCGGCAAAAAAGTGCGGCCCTCACATGAGTCTGTATGTTGGTTATATCGCCTATAGACCGTTTTTTTCATGGGCGCCGCCATTGCGTAGGCAGTGGCGCCATCTATGGGCAGTTGGCATGCTGGCTTGGGCGAACGCCCGTGTTGTATGCTGTGGTATACGCTCGGCGGCAGTTTCTGATGGATTTTTTTGCACTCGCGCGGTCTATTTAGCATGAAATGCTGTCTTCTATGTGGGGAATTGTCCTGTGAGGCATAGTGAAGGAATTTAAGTCTGAAGTAATTAAGCGGCTGGATCGAGTAGCTGCTGGTGTTAGGGTGGACGGAGCACCCAGCGCGAGGTGCACGTGTTTGCTTGAGCTTACAATCAGCCTCGGATATCAGTTAGGTATTTATGAAAATTCGTTTCACGAATGTTACCTTACTGCAGCATTCTCAGCACTGTAATTCTAAGCTCTGGTTTAGCTGCAACGAGTAGTTACGAAACATTTGACGATCCTAACAGCGTGAGTACCGTTCTGCTGGAGAATAAGTCGTGCTGTTTACTTTGACAAGCGTTCAAGTTATGTGTAGATACACTGGGCGATTGCCTTGTTTGCTGGGCAAGGTTTCCGCCTACAAATAAAATAGTTTGGTTAATAATAACCGCATACCGTACAGTGTGAATCAAACTTTTCGAGTGGTCGAACGACCAGCTGCAGACTGTGCGAGCGCCCGAGGCAGTACTAAATGCTGTGTTATAGATCTGTTTGTTCTATATAGCGTATGGTCCAAGTGGTCCAAATATGAGGCACGACCATGCGGAGTCTTATTGCGTCGTTATCCCGTGTTCTGTTTTATTTTGCCGCAAAAGAAGGACATACGACTCTCTCTTTTTGTTTTTTTTTCAGTCTCCTAAGTTCACTCATTTACGACGCATTCACCCACGTTACGGAAGTTGTGTCCCTACAAATAGCTGTTGGATTCTCTTTATGCGATATCCCCTTTGTACGTGCCTTACAGGGCAAAAAAGGCAATGCCGATCTAAGCACGAAGCAATTGTTTGTATCATGTTGGTTTGCCAATCGCAGTGCTCGCTGTGTTGAGCAAAGCCTTCGGACTCTTGCAGGAGGCTAGCGTAGACATAGTGATTTGAAGTCTACTAGACTTAAAATGCGTGAGAACGTTGCCGGTGGCTGATGCAAATGTTTTACAACTCTTCATTGAGTGAAAACCGATACATCCAACATAGTTCACAACACATACACACATCGCGGCTGATGATGCGCGTCGCATTTTTGCACATCCAAGAGAAATTCCCAGATACTGTGGCCACTGCTGCACCTAAAGGCTACACAGTGGTTGTTCGACGACTCGTAAGAACTGACATCCCGTAAATTGCACTCAGAACTAGCTAAAACACCTCCGAATCGTTCCGCAGCGCACGACCGGCAACACATTCAAGCCGCGCCGCGCCGGCTCGCACAAGCCAGAGAGGAGGAAAGGCTCGTCGCGCGCCCTTTCCTCCTCGCCCGATGAAAAAGTCTATATGAATTGTAGTAACATTTACTTACTAATTAAAATAGCAAACACCGTGGAAGGCACCGACTATGTAAACGTGTAAATATCTCGCTGGATGACCACGAGCAGTCGCTATCACAACGCTGGCATTATGAAGAACGCCGGCAGCGGGGACGAACGGTTCGTACAGCCATGCAATTAACCGCGACTCCGAAAATTAGATTCATCATCATCATCTGCATATTTTTATGTCCACTACAGGACGGCCTCTGTCAGCAATCTCTAATTGCTCCTGTTTCTTAACTTAGGCTATGCGATCTGCACCACTTGGGGCGTGGAAAAACAGCTTAAGAAGGAAGACAGCGCGCATGAAGTAAGCAGCCATACCTGCTCGCCCTTGATCATTGCACCCCCCAATGATTACCAAAAATTGGATACGGCACGCGGGCCGCGTAAGCGTCAACCGCGCAGCTGCAACAAGGCTAGATGAGAACACACGTGCTCTCCTCCCCATGCGCGCATTTGATCACGTGACCTCCAACTAAGCCGAATATTGACCGCGTGGGAAGATAATGCCGATGAAGCCGCCATCCTTCCCGGCTCAGTGTTACGCGTTTTTTCTCGCACCCACAGTGTATGGGTCGCTCACTCATATGACTTTTGGACTTTATACGGAATATTACGGCGACGACGACAGCGATACTTTGCCTTGAGTGTCGATAAAAGGAGCAATAGAAAGCAGGCGTCGAGCACGTTTCTACCGCGGCTGCGGATGTTGCAATGTGCACCTGCTACAAACACAGCATGAGCACCAACGACAAAACCAACAGTGGGCACACCTCGCTTATCGGTACTTCGCCAGAACCTGTCTGATGCTGAAAAGGAAGCGTATTTTCCACCCTATAAGCACCAGCGGAAACGTAACACTAGGCGCGCGGGGAGACAGTGCACGCGAAGGGACCAGCCATTTCGGGTGGCCCAAGCTTGAACTCGACGCACATAAACTCCAAAATAAAGCGCGTGTACCCGCGTATGTATGGCAGAGGCAGGAAAAGTAGGAGTTGATGGACCCGTGTGTTATAGCTGCTGGGCAAAAGAAGACTCCACGCCGCTATCAAGAAGATTCCGAGTGGCATGTACCGCCAGAGGTTCTATGAAGTACTTGACAGTGCTGTCTTCGTTAAACAACAGGTATCCACCTGATATGTGGAAGCATAAGTCCCGCATTGAGCAGCTTGCCATAGGGAAGTTCTAGGGTGATAGCGTTCTACGGTGACTACGTTGAACCAGGATGCCGATTTTGCACAGAGATATGCTGATTGACATTTTAAGCCAGCAAAGGTTGGCATCATTGCACACATTCGAGAACGTCGTGCACATGTTTACTGGGGGCAAGGGCGAACACCTGCGAAACCTTTTTCCGGAAATGACCAAGCTAAAAAATTGTGTTGGGCATACCGGTCTGGTCGACCACATCTAAGAGGTCCTTTTGTAGCCTTCGGCGGCTGAAAATGTACTTGCGGTCGACGACTGGACAGGCCCGTTTGAACCATCTGGCAATTTTGCACGCCCACAAAGAACTCTCCCGCAAAATCAATTTGAATAAGATTGCCGACGACTTCATTTCCAGATCAAGTGCCTGAACGAACACTTTTTCAATGATGGTGAAATCGTCGCACCAGACAACGAACTGATGTCTTTAATAGGAGAGAGAAAGGCACCGACTTACAGTCAAAGCAAACCATTGACTTGGCTTAGAAAACAACGCAAAAAGTTATACAAAAGAACGAAAATGGGGTACATAGCAGCGCAAGCAGACTGAGGCCATTTGGGTAAGAAAAGACGCGTGGTTGCGCTATTTTGAGAACTCCCTAGTCTATCTGTGCATTTTCCCTATTAATTTTTATTCGTCATATGCTGCATTTGCCGCTCAATAACACAATCCACGCTGTTCTTATATTTGCTATCGAGTCCTTTCTGCGCTTTTGAGATGTCGCTGTCTTATTTATTTATTTGTTAATATGTTTGTTTACTTGGGAACCTGATCCTTCATTCTGCCTCTGAAAAATAAACGAATCCAGTGGCATGAGGCATGCTTTGACAAATAATGAAACTATTGCGTTATGGAATCACATTATACTTTTGCTAATAATTCGTCATAAGTTGTGTTCAGAAATTGCTATATATGGTTGAATTTTTATATATGTTATCTTCTCAATAACTGACTTTTCGTCAGGAAAAGATTTCTTGATTGTATCTTTTGTATTAAAACATTTACAAGGTGCTACATGGCTTTTTTAATTAATGTGTATTTGTGCGACGTAATGCGCACAAAACACATATAACGCTCTAACGTGTTTAACTGAATCCGCTTGTCGCATGGCTCATCCGAGAGATGCCACTCTCTTGGTGGTAACAGGGGACTCAGGCTGTAAAACTGAAATACTCATAAGGTCGCCAATTCAGTGAACAATCTTTCGAGGTCACACGATGTTTCCAGTAATTTTTATTAAGGGTAATATATATATATATATATATATATATATATATATATGCATACACGGTATGGGTCAGGCCCCAAAGCTGGTCAGGCCCCCCCCCCCCTCTTCCCCCCCCCCCCCCCCCCCCGGTAGAATTAAAACGTTCCGCCTAAGCGTCTACAGCCTACCACCCACAGACCAACGGACTAACAGAACGCTTCAACCGAACGCTGGGAGACATGCTGTCCATGTACATTGCTTCTGACCACTTTAACTGGGATGTCGTTCTTTCGTTCGTCACTTACACGCATAATACCGCGACACAGTCGACCACCGGCTTTTCCCCATTCTTTATTTTATATGGCCGCGAACCAAGCACCCCTCTCGACACCGTTTTGCCGTATCATCCGGATGTCTCCGAATTCAGCCCAGTTTCTGAAACGGCTCAAGATGCTGAAGAGTGTCGTCAGCTGGTCCGTTCATTTACTTCGGACAACCAAGCCCTCCAGAAAGATCGCCATGAGCGCAATCTGACTGAGCAAGCTTTCGTCGTCGGCTCCCTCGTATGGCTCCGCATACCGTTTCATTCCCCTGGCCTGACACCTAAGTTTGCCCCCAAGTACCAAGGCCCTTATCGCGTCATCGAGTGCCTATCTTCCCGTCACCTATGTTATTGAGCTGGTCAACCCAACCTCCGACAAGCGCCGTCTTGGCCGCCAGGTGGTCCACGTGAGCCGCCTAAAGCCATATCATGACCCCCTTGTTCTCACGTCCCCTTGAGTCGCCAGGATGGCTTCCCTTCGCCGCCGGGGTACTGTAGTGATGATGAAGCAACGGACGCAGCAGTGGGACTTCGTCTTGGCTGGAGGTGCGAGCGTAGATCGCGAGCTGCTGACGCCGGCTGAGACTGTCTTTGTGCCCGCCGTGCAATACTTCCGCCTGCCGTCCGACGTTAATAAACCCCCTTCCACTACGATGTTTCTGCTGAGTTTGTTGCGTTTTTTGTTGCAATGGTAATATAGGAAATCGTGCGATAGTCGCGAGGGGATCATTGAACCTGTGAGATTGACGACGAATCGGATAACTTTAATTCCAAAGTACTCCGTGCTCATGTATTAGTTATCAGTGCATACTGAACCCTTCAGGAGATTCCCATGAACGAAAGCACTTCTACGTGTTGAAACACGTTTAGCACCCTGTAGGTGGCTCTGTCTGCGCAAGCGGATACTGCTCTCGTTTGTGCCCCGGTGCCGGGCGCCGACGCGAAGCGGTGGTACTGCTCCAGTCAGGTAGACTGCTCCCTCCCTGATAGTGAGATTATATTTGGATCATCAGTACAGTGATGCGTTTAGTTAGGAATAACATCGATCCCTTAACAGCAGCCACAGTTGTACAAAAGGACCAAAGAATGTTCTCCGCCGTAGTACCTAGGCAAAGTCAGAATTCAAGGAGCAAAAGCTTCCAGATTTTCTCTCTCGCACTCGCTTTTACTCGCGCCTGCGCACAAACTACTGGCGGTCGCTCCAAGCGGAAGTCACGGGACCCGCAGTGGCACGCCCCCGCTGTATCTACTAGCAATTGTAAAGTCGCCGGTACTCCTGGATGCTCTTTCCCGCCATGGGCGCCGAGCAGCAAGCACGCTTGGAGCGACAGCGGACGCTCGCCCGTGAAAGACAGCGCCGACGCAGGGCTGATCAAGTGGTGCACACCGGAGAAGTTTAAGTTGCCCGCCAGCGCAGGAAAGCTAATCCCAACATCGTGAAAAGAATAGCTAAACACAAAATAAACAGAGGATAAAAAACAAGATAAACACAAGGAAAACACAATGGAAACACTGGCGGATCACTGCTCCACACTTCTCCAGCTTTTACGTTGAGTGGAGCTGCATTACCGCCGAATTTACCACTGCATAGTGACGAGTTTTTGTTTTGCCCTAGGCTTGTTGTACCCTTACTAATCGTCATACGAGAACGCTACGCTGGCGTTATTGACGTGTCTGAAGTCAACAGGCTTGTACATGGGCGATTAAGGCATGCTCTGGGTTCTCCCTTGCGCATGAACTATCGGTTCTCTTGCCTCCTCACAATGCATTTTGTGCCTCTTGTCCTTCTTCGCGAACGAGCCTAGACGTGTATCTTTGGAAGTGCGGTAGGAATACAGTTATCCTCGTCATGTGATGCTCAAGATTCTGATCTTCTCGATCTCGACCACTGCCAAATATTCAGCACTGGGCGGACATCCACTAAGAGACAGTTTCGGGGCCTCCTCGTTTCACGCGGTGATACAGTTCCATTATTTCTATAAACTAATCTTGCCATCCGCGTCGAAGAGCTGGCTTTAGGCGTATGTACAACTGGTTTAGAATTTCAAAATATGACCCATTGCTTCGAACGTTTTCGATCAATAAAATGAAGTCCCGATTCCCGCACTTGTCCACCTCGTACGCAGCATGTGAAATGATAACTCGTATTGTCTATGATCTTGTAGGGTCAACCACAGTGCCGGCTGACCTTTGTATAAGATCCGTCGATACAGATGTGCGTGTGGTCACTGTACTTTCAATAAAAATGGAATAAACTGAGTAGTTGAATTGCAGCACTGAGTTATAGGTAAGATTTAAATCGTAATGTATGCTTGATGAGTGATGACCTTCTAGACCAGAGGCAACTCTGATGTGTAGGCTTTGACTCGTAGTTGCGTTTATGGACGCCTACTCCACTAGCATCGAAGTAGCTGACAGTGCTCCGTGCGCTGTCTGGTTGCATAGGGACCATCCATCACCTATTGCGTGACTGTCTTCACTTGAATGCTAAGACACTCGTTTTCCATCGCATTAGCATGATTGGACCACCGGCCTTTGTCTACAGACGAAGTAATGTAACACCGACCTCGCTTTTCATAGTCGCGCGAGTCTCTGACGGCTCTGAAAATTGACTGGCCTGTGGGACTGCATTTTACAACTGCACTTTTTCGTTGTGCTCGCATGTGTTCAGGGAACCATATCTTTCATACATCTATTTTCCTAATTCTGCTGAGTAGGCTAGGCAATTGGATGCTTCTCTGGTTATATTTCTCTTTTTCTCTGTTGATAATTTCTCTCTTCTGCCCTCCTTTAACCGTGTACAGCACATAAGGGGCGGTATTCTGTAACAGTCCAATTAGTGGACTGTCCATTTCGGCTGCTGCTTCACGTGCAGGAAGGAGACTGGCTGGCACCTTCCTGCACGTGAAGCAGCAGCCAATCAGCGACAGCCGAAATGGACAGTCCACTAATTGGACTCTTACAGAATACCGCCCCAGCAAACAACCCTGCTTTTCGTTTTTTTCTTGCTTTTTTTTCCTCTCTTGCTTCTATATTACTCATCTCTAGACTTCGTACGTTCTAGACTACCTTGTCTAGCCTTCTCTAGACTTCGTTGCACTTTTATATCATTCCCGAATTTGGTTCTCATCGCTGGTGGGATTTTTTTCTTCGACAGGCATGCGGTAACGAAGCTTGCAAGAACAAAGGCATGCACGGTCACCACCCAAGGAATTGCTTCTTCTACACTAGAGATTACTCACATGAAGAGCTGCTTCAACTCCTTAAGGTATATATCTTCGGAACAGATTGTTTATTAAAATATATCTTAGTCACCTAAAACAATTATCTGCTTTTAAACTACACATTGCCTGCCTTTTTTCACGAAAGTGTTGTTTGCTGCGGTTTGACAAACTGATGATCATTTCTGGCTGTGTGATGCTCAACGGCATTTTTGTGGGCGCGGCCTCTGGAAAGCGGGTCTTCCGAACATTATCTTGTTTTAATTGTGTTGTACAGTAAGAGCCGAACCCGTTACGTTTCTTCTGAATTAAGAATATTTGCATTACGATTAATATGCCAAAAGGAGTAGTAGCCGTCACTATATTACAGGGTGACCAAATATTCTTTTGATTAAAAAAATGTCGCTGTTTCGCCCGAAAGGCGAAGCATCAATTGCCATAGCAAATTAGTAGAGAGCTATTCGGAGTAGGGATGGTAGTTCTATCGGCTGCATAAACTTGGACACATTCGCTTACTAGCTGAATTAACAAGCGTGGTGTCAGCGTGCACAAGCAAACATGAATAGATCACAATGAATGACCGCAGCCAACGACTGTCAATACGCTGGCAGCAAGCGCAAGTTCGCGCGGTATATAGCTTCAACGGAAACTGAGCGGCGAATGCACAGCGCATACAAAGGTCAGAGCCGTGTGGAGATAAGAGACGGTGCGGGCGACCGCCACAGCCGGGCAAAGTACAAACGCAGTTGTTGGTAGAGTAGAAGCTGCCCCCCCCCCCTCCCTCCCTCCCTCCCGCGCGGCCTTGTGCGCCGCAATGAAGTGTGCGCCGCATACTCGCAGGTTGCGGTTCTCGATGTCTAAGTTGGCACGTTTAGTGCGCGCCAGCCATAGGCTGCGCCGCTTCGTGCTCAACGCTTTCGTGCGCTCGCGCTGGTTCTCCACGATCTTCGGTAATGAAAAGAAGTTGCTGTTAGTCGGTTTTTTTTTTCTCCCGCGAGTGTCACGAATTGCCACCGCTTTTTTTCGGTGGATAATTTTTCGTAAAATGTGCGTGTATGAATTACCGCCTTCGTAAAAATTCCTCAAGTGTTGGTTAGCGTTATATGCGGCCAATGCTTCCAACGCAGTAGTGCTAAATTATATATAGGGGCAACATATTAATGTTGTGGGGTGCACGCGCGCTCACTTCTTCCTGCGTACTCCCGGCGTCGGCGTGATCGGACGTTGCGGACGTGTCGAAAGCCGGCCGGCAGGCACGGGAAATGCGCACTACGCCCTCCCCGGTTTTAACGCGAGAGCGTTAACGGCCCCGTGTCGCAGAAATTCCGGCGTCGGCGTAAGCGCCGGCATCCGTGGCGGAGAAAATAACCCCGCACACGCAGGCCCTCCGCGTGGCGCAAAGGCGTTAGGGAACAAAATTGAATTTCTCTAAGTAAAATCCGTCAGAAAAATCGTAAAGTATGACTCAACTACCACCTACAGACATGATAGCGTCGGATTGTAATTTGAATGTACGAGAAAACGTAATTCTGTTACAAGGAAACTCAAACACAAACCCCCTTTCCAGCATTTCTACCATACCAACAGCGGCGCGCCCGGGTATTTTACTTGCGAGAACAGATGGAGCTCGTCTCCTCGGCAGCATAAAACGGTAGCGGCGCGCAGAGGCAAAGCTGGAGAAAAAGGAAGCTGAAGTTGCCGGCAAGCCTGGCAGACATTCAGGAATCTTTGAATGATATCACGTTGCACTCTTAAAGGCGACGCTTAAGCGTCCTCCAATTTTTTTCCGTCGCTCTTGCGACGCGCGCGCCCTTCCCCTGCACTCGTGGGAAAAGGAAAAGGTATCCAACACGCGAAGATGACATTCCCCTCGCGAAGGTAAAAACATGCAAAAGAGCGTCTCCCTCTCCGACTCCCCGACCTTGGACTTGTTCACTAATTTCGTTGACATTGAAACGTGTTGTGTGACCGCGGATATTGTAATTCAACACTTTAGTTGTATCCTACACACGGAATAATAAAGTATTCCAGAAGCAGCCTACTAACGGCACAATTGCATACGTAGATGTGACTATGCACGGGTTAAGTGAGTGAATTTGATATTCGACCACGAAATGAATGAGTCTTTATTTGTAACATTATGCGGATACAGAGCTCCAACAGAAAAACAATGACTAGGCAGATAAGACCCCACGTTACCATCCCTGAACTTGCCCAATTCGCCCGCCGCAGTGGCCGCTGCATGAAACGCGTGCAGTTAACGCTGCGCTGCACCTGGACCAATAATTATGTAACGATTGCTTGAACGGCAGGCTGACGCGTGAGCTTGACCTCGCTAGGCTACTTGCATCGGAGCTCATGTCGACTCATAATTAAGCATACGCTTTTCAGTTTAAACCGAAAACACTGAACCAGACCTATAGCCGCCGGCATCAATCACGCTGACAAAAGTTGCGTAATATAATTACGTATGACTGTGAAGTGTTCAGTACTTCGAATACTTGAATGCACAGAAAAGCCTGTGCGTTAGATTTGCGTTACTGAACTATCTGGTACTGGATATTTCCAGGACTCGAACGTTGCTGTCGAGGAAACGGTCCCGCAAGATTCAACGGCCATATGCTCTGTCAGTATCACCAATGATGACTATCATGACTCACCATGTGCAGTCCAAGTACTGAAGGCCGGAAAGTGCGAGTATGTATAGATATTTCTTTGTTATTTCTTTTTTTTTTACCTGCGCAAGACAGCTATATAGCCTCGAAGAGGTGCTCATTTTGCCACATACTTTGGGTTCGTGCAGTCGCTCCTAAAACAGGTTTGCATCGTGCAAGTGGCGCTTGGAATATTACGTGACTCGGCACAGACGGAATCCAAATTGTGCGGGATCTGCGAGACTCTATGCCGAACTAAGCCATCTGAATGCTTGTTCAGGGGGCTTATGCCAAATTGCATTCTTGCACGCTCTAACAGAACAAGCTCCTGGCTTCGACACATGGCACAGTGCACGTGCGACCTTTCGTGTTCCTGCAAATTTGGCCACTTCCAGCCAGCATGCTGTCTAAATAGCATGCTGGCTGAGCTTGCCTAGAGTTTGCTACAAAAGTTTTTCAATGAAACTCTCTGGCAACACTGCCGCACATAACACTTGGTGCCGAACGGTACTTGTTCAGCCGTCGTGACGGGTGAAAACGCCGCACATGCGCTGCAGGCTGCTCATTGGTGCGCATGCGCAGGCGACGGCTGAGGAGGATGTTCTTATGCACTTCGTACGCGCATGCGATTTACTATAGCCCATTTTTTAATCTGAAAACGGGCTGCGCATTGCGCTTTCTTGGGAAACTGTGCTTCACGCCATAGAACACCCAAACATACCTGAATACTTCTTATTCTACCAATTGATCCTCAAAATATCTGTACAATAGATTCTCGCTAAGACGAGCTCGAAGGGTCCGTGAAAATCGGCTCGCCTTATCAGAAGCTTGTCCGAACATAATTGATCCTAAAAACTCGAAGGCTGCTATTCCCGCTGTACCCAAACATCCATTACAAAAATAATAAATGAAACAACTTTAAAACTAAGAAAATCAGATGTGAAAACAGTAATTAGATTTGAATGATGCAAAGTATTGCTTGATGCTCTTTTTATTGAATACGTGTTGCTCTCCGGTTCTCCGCAAACCTCGTGTGCGCTGTTAGAAATGCTCGTATTTCACCTAGGTTCAATGCTTCGGTGCCTTCATGTGGTTAAAAAAAAAGATGGACCAAGGTATTCAAGGCGTTGTCAGCCTGCATCATGTGTAAACGCAGCTGGTTCTCGTAGTTCTTGGGCAGTGTCCTTGCCATAGTTATCAGCCTGCAGAGTCGCCTCGAAAACATTGCTAAACACTGTTTGTATGCTACGAGCTCTGCAAGCTTCCGTGTCATCGTTGTAGCTGGCGTAGATGCTTGTCCTCAGAAACGCCCTTTGCATCTCGAGTGGCTAGCAGAGCTATCTGCTCCAAGTCAGCCGAACCAAGCCTCTCGGCGAGCCGAGTAGCAGGCACGAATGGTGATTGCGGAAGTTCGGCCTAACCGGCTTCGTCTTAACGCGAGTGTACTGCTACACACTGTTGGCAGAACCGTCCTGCTTTCAGCGCCTGTAGACATCAGGGCCAGAGTTCCCTCTAGTAATTTTTGTAAGATACTCTATGGTAAATGAAGCCGCCATGCTGTTATGCCGGTGAGCATTGCCAAGAAAAAGGAAAGGGGTCGCTCAGTGCTCTCTCGAATATTCTTTTTGCTAATTATTTGGAACTGTTGCAGACATGCGGCTTCAAATCAAAGGCCTATATATTGAAAATGGCATTCGACTCGTCTTTGATAATTTCGAATATTCGCATCTCGATAATTTTTAAGAAACGATTAATTTCTTTTCGTTTCTGGGGTGTCTCGCGTCTCTGTTAAATTCGCGTTTCGCATTGCCGAATAGAGTACCTGCACTAAAACGAAACAACGCCGCATAGGGTTTAATAAGTACTATAGAAGGACGTTGCGTGTACGCGCGAAGCTAGACCAACGCATTGTTTCTTTCGCTTTAGTAACATTGCATTCTGTACGGCGTTATTATTAAACAATGTAGCCCCGTCATATAATTATACATAATCTGCTTTCAGCCTGGGTTTTCCATAAGACTCAGCGACTTCTATAAGGCCCTGAAACCTTTCACAGACCTGAATAGTGCTCGACGATTCATTCTATACTTTCGCTGCTTCTCTTGACAGGAAACACTACAAGGAGTATCTATGCGATTTGATTTTCCGCAATCGCGTAGACGTTCTGAAGGCTATGACCATAGAGAAGCTGGCAAACGAACTCCGGAAACACGACAAAGAGGTTCCTGAGTTCGCTCCGACACTTGGTCAAGAAGAAAAATTAGAACACCTCCGCGAGGTAAGTCGTCTGACTGGTGTGGCCGCAAGCAAGCGTTGGCAGGTGCCACGTCACTTTCCAAACTTGTGTCTAATAAGTGTTGCACAGCAGCTGCAATGTTTGTTTTGCTTTAGTTTAGTTCCGGATGAATGAACGATAAAGCGGTTCAATATAAGCTTTAGACGTCGAAATCGATTTAAATTTTTCATGCTCGCCTTAAAATTACTTTTGCGGTGTAAGTCGATCGTACTCATTGCACTAAGTACACGTTTCGTCAGTCATTTCTTTGTATTAAAGACGAAAGATGCTCAAGGAACGATTGTAAGTAAGTCAACATCTGCAACTGCCTGCAAGACGTGTGTGTACGCTATGTGTCTTTGTTGGAATTTAAAAGCAAACATTGGAAGCTGCATCAGTATAGTTAACGTGGGGTAACACCCATGTTAACAATCTAACACCCAATATGGATTGTTAATATAGCGTTGTGAAGAACAAACATAACGCCAAGTGGAAGCGGGTTATGGAGTAATTTCCAGGTCCAGTTTCGTTGGCACGAAGATTGAACTCCATATACGAACCGTATACACGCTTGCTTGACGTGAGACTTAAATCTGGTCGGCCTAAACAAAATGGCTGCTTTATAGGCCGTTTGTTGCGTGTGAATAAAAAAGCGCTAAATACTCCTCGTTGCTCTGACTACTACATGTCATCGAAATGTGAAGCTGGTAGTTATGATAATATACGTGAAGAAGAGAAGTATCTGTCATGTCTCCTTCTTTTAAAAATAATGTTGGTGTCAGCATGCTAATTGGTGGTGTGCCGTTGCTTATAGTGTAGAATGTTTCAGTGGGGCCACACGACTCTGCGTAAACAATTCAATCGGCTGATGTAAATGGCATATACTTTATGAAAGTAGTAGACTTTGTGAGAAGTAGTTGACAGACTTTGTGAAATAGTACTATTTAAAAGAACCGCCACTCACTCGTGGTGGCTGTAGTGAACCATTAGTACAGCACTGCAGGCATTTGTTTTGAGATAAGGGTACACACGAACAGTGTGGGCAGTTTCATAACATCCTTTACGATGACTGTAATAGGTAGCCCAGGAGGAATCAGACCAATTATTAGAGAATTTAAGATTAGGAATTGCAAGCTGCTCGCGCATATACGCAAAAAATAGGGGCGGCGGAACTGCACATGCACAGAACCAGACGTGTGCTTGGGTCCTTGGGGACCCCGGCTCGTAATAAGCATCGCTGCCTCAAAGATGTCTCGTTGCTCTTGCCATAACGGCTACCGCCGCTAAGCGTACTGAGACGAGCCTCGCCAAGACAAGCCTTCAGAGAAAGTACAATAGGTGGTGGTGTTGAACGTGGAACACGGCGGCGCCGCGATTTCATAGTGAATGTTGACGTCATCCGCCACGGCGGCCGCATTTCAGTGGGAGTGAAACGCGTTAAACACCCGTGTACTTAGATTTAGGTGCACGTTAAAGAATCCCAGGTGGTCCAAATTATTCCGGAGCCCCCCACTACGGCGTGCCTCATAATCAAATCGTGGTTTTGGCACGTAAAACCCCATAGTTTAATTTTTTAATTTTCCTCTGGAAAGTGAGGGCTGCAAACCGCCGACCACAATGAAAGCCGATGACAATGGACGTTTGCAGCGAATATGCTGTACCCATGGAGAAAAAAAACCAAACTGATTCCGCTAGCCTCGGCAAGCCAGCCTCATCTGATGCCGCCCTTCCCGCTCTCCTGGGTAGGATTCGGCCCACGTGGTTGCCGGACCATTCGAGATTGTTTGGTACGTGGTAACTTTTTGTGGCGCCTGCTGTCACAGGCATGGAGGTACGTAGGAAGCAACGGGTGATTTTATGCTACTGCGCGCGTTGTTCTTCGCTTCAAATGCGTTGCCTTGAAACGTGGGGAAAGGCTGACGCGCCTGACCCAGGTTGACAGAATCTTTAAAGCATCACGTGCGCTTAGAACCGCGGTTATTGGAGTTGCCGGCACTCTCACCTCAAAACCCGTCGAGAACGCCCGAGCGTGGTCTATTTTCCCCACGCACTCCTTAACTTTCGTCGAATCAGCTGTTGTGCACCTTAGCGTACTTTCTTCCAAATTTTCGGCCCGCTGTCTTGCACCATGGAACAGACGAGATGGTTTGTGGAACAGTCTCTGTCGCATTTTCGCTCAGTAAAATGCTCTGCTGTGCGTCTTTCGTTTTGAGAGAAATAATTAGCATAAGCTTCCACTTTAAACGCCGAACTCGTCGCCTTTCCTTCAAGTTTACGTGCACTATTTTGTAAGATTGTGCGGTGCGATGTCGTTACGCTGTTGAGACGCGCCTGTTGAGTTCTTGAAGAAACCAGATTGCTTCGGCTCGGCAACTCACGCACGTATACATTGTTACTTCTCGACGGAGACCCCCTGGCGTGTAAATTAAATATATTTTATGAAAAAGTGTTTCGTCATTTGGCTTTTCATGGTTGGTTTTATATTTCAAGAAATGCAAGTGCAACCGTGGGTTCATCTTGAAGGCGCTGCGAGCGTGTGCGCGTTGCGTTTCGGGACGTAAAACTGCTGTTTTCCTGCCTAGGGTACGCTACCGCAGTCGTAGCCAAGCTCCAGAGTGCCCCAATACGTTTGGCCACCCTAACCTAAAACTCTCTATTAGATAATGCTTAGCGCTTGCGGACATTGCCGCTTGCATGTGAGGACGGTAGTGATAAGACCGATTTTTTAGTTTACTCTGTTCTTTTTTTCAGGTTGTGGCCCAGGCTCTGCCACTTCCGGCATAAATCAGGGGAAGAAGAGCGAGCTCACAAATAATGCTTTTCTAACTGTGATAGCTTTGGAGTGTGTGATATGCCGTGTGCCGTGCTTTTCAATGAAATGGAATAAAAAATATAACTGCTGGATGTTGCTGCGAATTGTATGGGTTTTAGCCTTGCTTATTATTTTTTTTCGGCGTTGAATTGTACTTGCAGATATACATGAGACGACATTCAGCCGTACGCTCACAAATCGTATACTTTATTGCAAATATTCTGATTACACATATCGATAAATTCGGAAGAGACAAGGAACTATAAAAGAGTCGGCTTGTCCATGCAGTCATCCAGAAGAGTAGTACTGACTTGCCAGCTGCACTTTCATGGATAAAGAAACATTGAAATGAACGAATTTGCCGCGAAAGTGTGCAGTCGGCGTCAAAATTTGCAGGATGCAGGTTTTGTGAGGATGCCGAATGTCAGCGGAAATTTAGCATGCAGCCAGAGAATTAGCACAGCCCTAAATTGGTCGCGTACACTCGTATACAAGTAGCAAAAGCTCAAATACAAGCGTTGCGGGCCAAGGTTCAGGAAATGCTTACCTTTTTCACAGATCCCGCGCCCAGTAAACTTTTGACGGCGACTGTACGCAGTCACAATTCTATTAATTGTCGCATAGGATCCATCGAACCAAACGTATGCTCCCCGATTCTACACACATAATTTTCAGCGAAAAAACACTTTCTAAAAGCTTTATTTTGCTAGTGATTTGCTTGCAACAGTAATTAATGTTCTCGCGTGAGTTCAGGCTCTTAAAAAATTACTTTTTTTTTTACCACGTGTGATGACCTGGTGCTTACACATCGCAATGGTTACGTTGTTAGTGTCAATATGTTTGCTTACCGTAGAAAACTGGGGAGCACGAAATTCTTTCCGGCACCTGTATATTTGAAGGCTGGACAGAAATTATTCAAATGAACGATTACCATGTTAGTACCTTCGCTAGGCATTCCTCGAGCAAGGCGTCGTGTGGTGAGCACAGACTCGCGAAGAGCGGCGCACGAACCTTTGACATGATTAAAGCTTCTGCACTCTGGTTCCGCATGCGCGCACATGAGCCCGAAGTATAGCCACTATGACGGCGACTCTTCACTTTGCTCGCTCAAGTACAACAAAAATACGCTGTGCACAAACAATTCCCGTTTCTTGAAGGCGCAATCTTTAACTATATATGCTCCGCCTCGCAAATTCCGTGCAGTAGAGTGGAAACGCAGATCATGACATGCACGTCAGCTGTTGATCGCTAGAGGAATGTATAACGTTATAATGTCCTTATGACAGGGGCATTCCTCCGTGCGTGTCATAACATTTCTTAAAGCGGTTCCTCTGCAAGCATCTCCGAAACAAGCAGCGTACGAAAGAGCGGGAAAAAAAGTGAAATAGAGGGTTGATACACAAGGCTTAGCGTGTTCTTCCTTCAGGTTGAACATTCGGCACCTTTATACAACATATACCACTGCACGGAATTTGTGAGGCGCAGTCGATTGGGAGTAGTACAGCGCTCCTTCAACGCAGACCGCAAAAATATACAGGCTTGTATATACAGGATATCTGTTATGATATGAATGACATGAAATGTACGAAAAAGTGCGACATCAGGGCAAATGATTATGAGCGTAAAGCCACAGAAAACATTTGACTGGTGTCCAACAGAGCTTGCTCGGTGTCCATTTTGTAACAAGCCATTCCGACAAATGAAACCGCGTTTACGAGACAAATAATAAAAAAAAAAAGACTGCCGCAAGGCAGCTTTGGTGAGACGCAGTGCAGACTTGGGCCGGTATTTTGTAGCGATGCCTTACGACTTATTCTATACTAGTCTTATCATCCACCGCTCACGGCCGGCTGATCCCGTTGATAACGCGAGCGGACCGTCGCTCTGATCACTGACAAAGCGCGATAAGCGCGAAAATGCATTAGCACCGGAAAGGCATCGCTGCAAAATCGTGGCCTTGGTGAGATGCAGTTGAACCTTACCCTTATTTTTTCTTGCCTGTTAGATATCTCTTCACTTTAGACAAAGCTATTTTTGGCTAACCGTAATCTTGCGCTTCAACACTCCAGTAAAAAAGCTGCAACGGATCAGATACAGCATTCTCATATCCACATTCAGCCACCATGACACTTGCGTACGCTACAGCTTTACCGTGCACTGAACTTGTCGGAAGCAATGTGCAGTAGTCTTTTACTGACTGGACTTCTCATAATTTGATTTATTCGCTCAATTAGATCACGCTCGGAACTCTCGGCAAACATCTATGAATTGATTTATGTCAGCATTTTATTATTTACGGTTAGCCTAAATTATCCATCTTTTCGTGTACCGTCAAAGTCGATCTGCTGCCGCACGTTGCCTATCTTATTCTCCACCACAGACTGGACTTAACGTCACAGAAGAAGGCCGTGCAGGCGCTTCTGCGCTTCTTGCGAGCCACCGGCCTATCTGACCGACTGTGATTAGAACGCTCTTCCGGTGCAACGAAACAATCGCACACCTTCTTTGTGAGTGCCCTCGTTTTAACCCGCAGAGAGCAGCTCTCTCAGCCACGATAGGTCAACTGGACAAACGCTTCATAACGCAAATCAATATCCTTGGAAACTGGCCTACACGAACAACAGCGCGAGCCACCTTGAAGGCACTGCTGCGTTATTTAAAAGACACCGAACTCAGTGACAAAATTGTGACTCTACACTGTGTGACGTAGGATGGGACGTTGACACTATGCAACACTAGAATGCCTTCGCAGACTGCGTGACAATGCCCACAGAAACAGTTCTGTTTTGTGTGTGTGTGTGTGTGTGATTTTTTCTTTCCTTTTTTCCCCCCTTTTCTGTACTTATTTTTTCTCTCTCTCTCCTGTCGAATCCCTTTACCCCTCCCCCGGTACAGGGTAGCCAACCGGAGATAGTGTCTGGTTAACCTCCCTGTCTTTCATTTACCTTTCTCTCTCTCTCTCTCTCTCTGCCTATCTTACATGAAACGAGAGTTGGTACATGAGCCGATGTACAAAACAAAGCTGGTGAATAGCAGTTGTATATTCTGTTCTCCGAAATATTTTTTTCGCACTTCACGTTTTCTCCCCCGTAATACTGCTGCGAATTAAAAATTGAAGCCATTGTAATCTTGAAAAGTGTTCAATACAAAGGGGATGTTTTTGCAGTATACTCCTCCGAATAATTTCTTAAAAGCGCCTGGAAACATAGTTTAAGCGTTACATTAGTGTAGAAACTCCTCACCAATCGAGCCCCTGTACCGAAGCGTTGTGCGGTGCAGAATTCTATCGTCGCCCGCCCCTAAAGATTCACTGACGTTTGTAGTTAAACGCATACCACCTTCGGTAGTAAGTTGTTTTCGGAAGCGCGTGCTCGCTGTCCTTGTAACGCTCCGAAAAGCTGGTGACATAGTGTGCACAGAGGCGAAGTTTCACGAATAGTAATTAAAGCTGCGAAAATTGCAAGTTGGGCACAGACTGTGCAAGCACTCCGTCCCTCTCTATAATCCTCGTGTTTCTTGTCTTTCGTAATTCTTTACCAAGATTTCATTACTTTCATTGAGAACACAATATATTTAATGTTGCGTCACTGAACACGAGACAAGCCACACATTTGGCATTGTCATGTCGTTTTTGTGCGGGTAAATAGATCACGGGCGTATGCTTATTGGCTCAAACGAGCACACGAAAAAGTGTCAGCGTGGTTGCACGTGACTCGCTGGATTCGCAGGCGTTGCGCGGACTGTATGGATGTTGTGTTATCCTGAGCGCTCGGCAATGACGAGATGGCGTGGGAAAACCTTGGAGACAAAGAAACAGCGTCTTTGATGAGAGGTCTTTCTGGGTGACAAACGTATGCAGATTACTACATGACAGCGCCGCTGCGCTGGATTGGACAGCTCAGTTCGGCCGCAAAAGGGATAAGGAATCTTGCCAAACGTGGAATTGTCCATTTGCCGTTTGCAACGGCTTAGTATGGGTGATGAATAGCATTACTTGGGTGGCGGCTTGAAGAAAACACCTCGAAATTAAGGGAGGTGCTTCTCAGAGATCCATTTTAGTTAGTATAAAGCTGCCTGGATGAAATTTACGCAGAATATGAAACCTAATCTGCTATTTTGAAATGCTTTGTTTCGTAATATATTATCCGGTTGTCTTTTTGTGCTTCTTAGAAGTGGATCTGGGCTTTGGACCAAGCCTAGGAGTGTTACAAAATAGCCTATATTGCTTCTTGTAGACAAGTTTGCAAATAAGCTGAAAAATTAATGACTGATTGCTAAATTTGCAAAATTGGGAAACAGGACACCACATAAGAAGAGAAACACGGAAAGAGACACACGCACATCTCATCTTATGTGGTGTCCTGTTTCCCAATTTTGCGCATTAAGCAATCAGTCATTAGAATGAACCAACAAGCCTCTCAAGACATTTTGATTAACTCAAATATTAATTTTCGTTTAATGTTAATGTTTAAACACAAAATTTAATCTCAAGTATCATTATTGAGAACATTAAGCGCTTGTGAATTGTGCGACCGGCTTTGAACGCTGTAGCGCATAGGGTCGCGTTATTGCGCGAATTTTCTTCACTTTTTTTTATTTCTTTCTTCTATCCCCTTTTATTCCCTTTACCCCCTTCCCCAGTACAGGGTAGCCAGCCAGTATTTACACTGGCTAACCTCCTTGTCTTTCTTCCCATTTTTTTCTCTCTCTCTCTTGGTGAGTTTCCTAAAATGCGCATGACCAAAATTGCTTTTGATTACAATTGGACCTAGATATTTGCATTTTACATGTCCTTGTGCGTGCGCATGCATGATCTTCCACTCTCCTATTATTCCCCTGCTCATTCCCCCCGTGCAGGGTTGCCAACCGGAACGACCTCTGGTTAACGTCCCTGTTTTTCTTGCATCCTTTCTCTCTCTTGGCTGATAATGAGTCACATTAAGCACAATAATGTTTGTGCATAAGCAAGAAAAAAAGCCTAAAACTGAAAAAGCAGGAAAAAGCTATATTGAAAATTTCTATAATGCTTATTACTATTGCAGATGATCAATTTGCATGAAATTGGGCCGGAATGCAGACCAGTCTTTCCAGAAGAAGTGAAACACTTCAAAATTCTCCTGCTGCGTAAGTCCTACTCTCAGAACCCCTGTGAGCTACCTCCTCAAGGCGGTCTTTAATTGCTGCACTACGACGATGAAATTTAGCTCCAGCTGTCTATTTTCCAGATATTCTTTTTGTTCTTCTCTGATCTCTCCGGTTGATCAGAGCGATCAACTTCCGAGTTGGAAGGACGCCCAACTCCAGTAGCACCTCCTCAAATTTTTCGTGGGCATTGTTTAAGCACAGTAGGGCTACTTCTGTAGCCATGCAAAATATTATTTTTTTGGTGGCACAGCAACCAAATCTTGCTGTTGAGACTTAGTCGCGTTTTGGGTTTTGCCATGAACACAGCGAGATAAGAGCTATTCATGCGCCAGCTTCTCATAAACAGGAAGCCGGGCTTTCGGTTCAGCAATACTGGTGAAGATTGAAGAATGAGCTGGTGCCGGCTTGGCCACAGTGCTCGCTTGTGCTTACGCGAAGAAAGCTCACCATCTTAAAGCAAGATTTCTGGTTGTGAGCCTCATTAGTCAAACATGAATGAAAAAATGAAACCTTACTTTTCTAGAATTCTGAACTTGGGTTACAAACGTGAACTTAGGTTCACGTTTGTAACTCGGAGACGATTTCATCTATTTGACATTCTTTAGTAGCATGACCTGCAGTGACCGGCTATACTGTGCGTGAACTGTACTGTGTGTGTTCCACTTTATTCTCTGAGATTTGTCATCTTGCTCTTTCTTTGCTCTTTCCTCCCCTCCTTCCTATGTTCAATTTCTCGGTTTCTGTCTCTTTTCTAAAGGCTGGCAACTGCCCTTCCGGTGGCAGTTGCCAGCCTGCTCCTCGCTTTAACTTTCATGTAAAATGTATATATGTATTCAAACCAAATAATAATAATAATAATAATAATAATAATAATAATAATAATAATAATAATAATAATAATAATAATAATAATAATAATAATAATAATAATAATAATAATAATAATAATAATAATAATAATAATAATAATGCGGCTAACATGCCTCCATTAAACATGTTTTGTCGTCGTCTGGTTGGACAAACGTCTTGATATTTCTTTATACACAAGAATAAAGTGTTGAAGCATAATTTTGCAACCAAAATCTAAAGAAAAGGTATTTTTTAAAGAAAGACAAACATTTTCGACCCACATCTACCCTTAAATCTCATATTTTAGTGATGAAATTGGATTGTTTGTAAGAAGACTATTGGTGTTTGAGACAAACCACCAGTATTTTCTTCCTGAAGAGCAGAGGGAAGTTAAGGCAAGCGAAATGAGGAAAGCCATGTGTGTGCGCGCAGTAACTACTTTTGCTTTCCGCGCGCTATTCAAATAGTACTAAGTTTATTTTGGGAGAGCCTGCGCGGCCGTCTTTCTTGAACTTCATTTCTTTCATCCATCTTCTGGGCATGAAAATGGAAGACTTTTGCATAATTTTGAACTTTCAGATTTTGTAATTACTGGGAAATGTGGTTTTGTCCCTTTATTGTTCAGAAGTTTGCTAAGAACAGATTTAAAGCGTTCTGCTCTTGATAAAGAGGCAACACATTGGATCCCCAGCTTTCGCGCTGCAACCGGCGGGGGACGGGGGGGGAGGGGGGGGGGGAAAAGCTCGTTTTGTGGCCTCAGTTTGTGCTAGAGAACTCCGCTTTGGTAGAAAAATTGGGAGTGAGAGTTTTGGTGCCCGCACCGAGCATGGTGTTACGTTACAAAGCAATCCTGCAGGAAGTACAAAAAAGTACAATTTAACCCCTTTTAGGACACCTTCTGGTTAGTGTAGTCATTCTTTTGTCAAGATATATTCGCCTCACAGCGGCGTACGCCTGGTGTACCAAATTGTTTCGCTAGATCCAAGTCTGGTCCGACCGCTTTCTTTTTAATAAATCTCTTCATCACTCATGCAAGTTCTTTTTCTGTCCCGCGTTTATCTTGCTATATATAATTGAAGTAGCTCGCGCTTGCGGATATCGTTTCTGAGCTGCCCAATTTTGAAATACGCCTTTATGGTTGCAAAAACTTCCAATGTCGCATCACTGAAGCAATCTATCCGACACGCTGTGCTCGAGCCCTGATTCGACGTCACAGTTTCGTGCCTCGCTCCGTACGCATCGTGCGTGTCAGACTTTCTATTCTGGAACTTTAAACATCGAGTGACAACTATTAGGTTCGGAACAGAGTGCAAGGCAGTTAAAAAAGGTAGTTAATCTGACAGGTGTTCGCAGAGGGCTTTAATTGAGTTTCCGTGTAATCCAAACGTGATTGTGTTCTTGTTTATTTCTCTACGCCCAGCAACTTGCACCACAGGCGTGTCCTGTAACTCACCCAAGAATACAGTCCGAATGCTTTGTTTTTGGTCTATGTACCATTGCAGACAACGTTTACGGCACGTGCGGCAACAACTCGTAACAGAATGAGAAACTTGGTGCGCTGTGACAAGCTCATCTGTTGAAAGTTGTGTTAACGCTGCTGTTTTATTTATAAGCACAGTACACTGGGTATATTAGAGGGCGTTCAATTTCTGTTACCCGCCTTGGTTGCTTAGCGGCTCTGGTGTTGCGCTGCTAAACACGAGGTCGCGGGATCAAATCTCGGCCGCGGCGGCCGGATTTAGATGGGGGCGAAATGCAACAACGCCCGTGTCCCGTGCATTGAGGGCACGGTAAAGATCTCCAGGTGGTCGAAAGTCCCTCATTACGGCGAGCCTCATAACTATATTGCAAGTGTCTCAAGAAAAACAGAAACAACGCTACGGCCTCCGTCACCGTGATGTGCATTTTGCGCCCGGCACCCTCGTGTTGCTTTGGTCACCATCGCGTAAAGTTGGCCTTTGTGAAAAACTGCTCTCCTATTACACAGGCCCATATCGCGTGTTCCGCCAAGTGATCGATGTCACCTACGAAATCGTTCTATCCACGCCCACTATACGTCCTCCGCTGTGACCGCCAGTGATACGGTCCACGTCGCCCGACTCAAACCCTACAACTCTCCAAGCGCATTGGATATTTAACAGCACCGTGACGGCGCTTTAGCCGCCGGGGGGGGGGGGGGGGGGGGTAGTGTTACGATATCGAAAGATGTTCAAGAGACGAGCCGCCGCGAGAAAGACGATGAAGTGTGTCTGTGCTCTTGGTGCGAGCGAGTGTGGGCCTGGCTGTCTGGCTCCAGTGTAAATAGCCTGTAAATAGTCTCTTTCGTCTGTGGCCTTCCACACGTAACAGTATTTTGGGTTTGACATGTAAAGCCCCAGAATTTAATTCAACGTAAAATTTCTGTTCATGGTAACGCAGAGAAAAGGTTCTTGGACATGGTCCCGAGTTTGACAATAAAAAAAGGAAGGGAAAAAGAAACTCAAGGTTATTCCCACACTGCACATTCCCGGTGACGTGCCCTTCTCTCTTACAAACCAACAAGCAAACCGCTACCACCGAGGCGGAATCTTTCTCAGGTCAATGACTTTTTTGTTTGTACTATCCGCAACTGCTTTGACAAGAGGTGCAATATTTTATCATAGTTTCACGTGGCCTTACAACGTCACCATCACAGCCCCGTGCTGCTCACAAACATTGATATATTTATATATATATATATACACAGTACCGCGTACATAGATGTTATAATACACTTCAGCGGAAGCATCGTAGGCGAAAGACACCGGACCCACGCGGGGCACTGCAGACGCATTTTATGCTGAGTGGCCTAGAGGCCCGACTGAAATGTGTGACGTCGGGTGCTGGCACAGCGTTTCTGCGCATGGAAGCGCGGTAACGACTTGTGTACGGGATGCACACTGGCTGCTTTTCTTTTACTTGTTGAACTTGCGTGGACAGCGTCACCCAGCCCGGGCCACCATTTGGCGCATGCGTCGCTGGCCGCGCAGTGGAAGGTAATAAAGGCCAGGCGGACATAACGTGCCTAGCGGCTAGGCAGATTATAATGTGCGCCCGCCCTCGTCTTGCTCTGGCTGGAGAATATCAAGAGAACGTACGATAAGCCTTTCCTCTATCTACTCCTCTATGCGAGATTACACCACGGCGAAAGAAGATAAAATATAAGTGGTGGAGGGGGGTGTAAGGAAGAGGCTGCTGACTGCACGAGGTACAGAGAAAAAAGATAAGTAGACTTTCTGTCAACTATTCTTAATTTACATTGGCTGTGTCATTTAGAGAGAGAAACCTTAGGCAAATGTAGAAGTAGCGTTACAATTGTTTTTTTTTTGTCAAGCAAGAAGAAGGCGAATTGGTCACTGTATTAGGTCACGATTACGTGTTTTCGTTCTGGATGATGTGAAAGTAAGAATAAAAATAAAGATCAGTGCAACGCGCTCTATGGTTCCCGTAGATGGAGCGAAATTAGTTTGTTCTGTGAAATGGACTGCCTTCATTACTCAACTCACCCTGGCAAAGCATGCCTACAACGTTGGACGTTTGATTCACCTTTGTAAACGAATTAGACGTGGCGCTGGCCGCAGATACTGTCTTTAGAATCGCAAGGCGAAAACGCAGTTTGCATTAGCACCGGCTATGTGTCAGTTTCTAACGTCACAGTGCAAAAAAGAGTTTGCTATACTCCATGAAAAGTATGCTTCAAGTTTTCTTAATGGAATGGAAACATGAGTATGACGTAAAGACTCCGTCACCTACAATATAGTTACTATATGGAGTGCCTCGACGCTGAAGTGCCTCAATTGCCGGTAAGTCTCGCACCGTCTGCAGCCAACAACACCCTAGTCCTCCTATGATGTGACCCAGTGAATATTTTCCCGCAAAGAAAGAACAGGAAGTCAGAAAACTAGGCGCACTAAACGTAATGTGAAAAGTCTTCGAGAACCTCGCTCGCTTTCCTGTCTCTTTTTTTTTCTTGCATCTCTTGCCCCTTACTCGGCACAGAATGTAGAGAAAAAAAAATGGAGAGAAACGGGAGGGGAAGCTAATCATGCGTAACCGCCACGGGGACTCGTCGTATACTAGTGAAATCAATAAACTCATTTGCACGCAACATTTGACCCACGTTCGTTTAAGAGAAAGTATAAGCAACTTCGTTATTTTCGTATTACGTCCGACACGATTCACGAACATAGCCTGAAAGCTTCCACCTGTGAGAGCTCTCGCATGTGGGAAGTGTCAGTTGTCATGACGACATGCAAGACGCCACAGCCTTTACTTATTATTGCTGAACCTCTCGGAAATTATTACAAAAATTGTAGGGGCTTTCCAGGCAGGCCCACGCATACAAAACATTGCCTGAGAGGCGCAAGAACGAAGCGTTTCGACTACAAGCTGGGCAGAATGTACAGTCGGCCAAAAATATTGTGGATTTTGTTGCTGTAATCTCAGCCTGAAGTGTTATAGGCTACAGCCATGCGTGTCACAGCGAAACTGCATAATGGACTTGAGCGGAAACAGCGCAAAATAGAAGGACGGGAGTAAAGGACACACAACAGCGCTGTTGTCTGTCCTTTCCTCACGTTCTGTTATTTTGCGCTGTTTCCGCTCGAGTCACGCACCAACCAGCGCAAATGCGTACGCTACTGCAATGCATGAGGGAGTTCCACAGCGGTTTTCGGGCGGCGGAGGTGTGGTCTTATCGAGGAGGCACTGGCGTAAAAGAGCCAGTGCAGCATACAGGAACATGCGTCGGATATAACGGATAGTACACTACTACTAAGCGCGGATATACTGAAATGTTTGAAAACACTTGGGACTCGCCGTCGTAGCTCCGTGGCCATGGCGTTGCGCTGCTGGGCACGAGGTCGTGGGTTCGATCCTGGCCGCGGAGGCTGCATTCCGATGGGGGCGGAATGCAAAAATGCTCGTGTACCGTGCATTGCGGTGCACGTTTAAGAACCCCAAGTGGTCAAAATTAACTCGCAGTCCCCCACTACGGCGTGCCTCATAATTGTTGTTTTGGTGCGTAAAACTTCAGAATTTACTTTTTTTTAAATTTATAAGACTTGGGTATCGCGAAAGAATTGCACTGGATTGGGTCTTTCAAAGTCTTGGGTAAATTTCGGCATTGTAAAATCAGAACCCTAGAAAAGGTGTGAGAACCCCCTTAAACAGCTAGCTTCGCTGTCACATGTATGAGTCGCTCGGATTCGAATACATATGCGAATGTCGTTTGTATTAATTCACTATAGCACTGTTTGCTCCCACGTTGCCATGTGACTACCTGGTTATTGAACGCCCCAGTGATCGGTATCAGCATTCAGCTTGTATCGCAAGCACCGCACGCTGCGGTGCAACAGGTTTTCTTTGCGAATGCAGGCACCCGATGTCCTGACGGTGGGATCGGTTGTGCGCCTGTCTCAGAAACTAGAGGATTCAGTTTCAACACTGGCTGATCATTGCCACAGCAACGTAGTCGGTTACATACACTTGCAAATGCTCCCTCTATGGGCGCTACCCCCTGTTACGCGAAATAAATGTTTGGAAGCAGGCTTCTTCTCACAAGTTCCCTTATTGTGGAGAGGGCAGCTTTGACGATCGCTCTTTAGCGAGCTGCGCACGCAAGCACCAAGCGACAGGTTTGGAGGCGTGCTGCAAGTACCAAAATCATGCTATTATTATTATTCAGACGCGCTTACTGTATACGGCTGGCGGTAAAATTCAGGTCTCACATTTATGAAAAAAAATGTGCGCTAGAGGGCTTTCTCGGCGAGCCTACAGATAACGGAACTTTGCTTGATAAACGAAGTGGCGTCCAAGTGTGTGCTGCAGGGCCCCTCGCCTCTCCAACGACGAAGAATTTGCCAACGGCCCTGGTGGCCATATAGCGTAGGCATAGCGTGGACAATGCGGCTTTTCACCTGCAGTTTTAATCTCGTCTTCTTTTTGGCTGACTGTACAACTGGTATAGCATGAGTTGAATGTTATTGCCTAACGCAATTTCAACGCGGCGCATTCATTTGTGTTGTCTGAGGTCAGGACTAAAGAAACTAAATGTAGTAGCACGACTATAATAGCTCCCGGAAGACGAGGCCATGCCGCGAAAAATTCCTAGCGAAAACTGACACTGGCGTATTGCCGTCCTAAGGTTCCTTGCAGCCTTTGACCACTCCAATTTAGTTTGAAGGTACGCCCTTTAGTAGTAGAAAGTGAGCAAAACAGGAAACAATCTCACGTAAGAGCACACCGTGTTCAACCAGCGCTCTTGCACAGGGAACTAATGACAGCCAAAGTTTCGGCACTCGCGAACAAAATGCATATAACCCATGAATATTGACAAATCATAGTGTGCTGGTGTTAAAAAAGCAATGAGTTGTCTTTGCTTCATGACAGCTGTGAACCATACCAGCCTGCTCTAGTTCGCCCAGTGTCGGAACAGCTGAAAGGATGCTTTGAAGTGAAGTACTTTTGCTTTCTTTGGCAGATGCGTCTGCCGGGACTCTGCCCCGAAGCAAATGCAATTAGTGCGGCAGCCTGCATCGATTACATCGTTCTGTGCCAAGCTCTCGGCGAGGCTCGTGTGCACGTGGTTGCCGTGGTTTCGCTCGAGACACTCGGCGCCTCGAAGAACGAGTCCACCGTGAAACAAGATGGCACCTTGCCGAGAAGTTCTGGCCGGCGTTCGGTGGTCCGGTGGCGGCGGCGCGATGAGTGCGCGGGAGCCGCTGTCGATCGGAGTCAAATGGGAGTATCGAGGTGCTCGCACAGCAGGCTCTGGCGTCTCAGGAACTCCTCGTGCAGGCCCAGCTTAGTGAAGTTGTTCTTGATTGGGTGCGGCGAGCCCTTCTGTGTGCGGTTCGACAGCTCGGTGGTCTGGCGCGACGTGCTGCTGTTGTCCTTGTTGCGCAGCAGGCGGTTGGTGGGCGTCGTATGCCAGGACGAGGTGTACTTGAGCATGCGGCGCGTGCAAACGCCCCGCGTGGACAGCAGCGCCGACAGGTCGCGCCGGTACTGTTTGGTCAGGATGGCGTAGAGGAACGGGTTGGCGCACGAGTTGAGGGGGTAGAAGAAGACAAGCAGGATCTTGGACTTTGGCACGTCGATGAGTGGGTAGCCGGCCACGGCCGTCAGCCCAAAGAAAGCGATGGGCGCCCAGCAGGCGAAGTCGGTGAATACGAGCATGGCCATGCGCTTGGCCACCGACGTGTCCTTGTTGCCGCAGTGGGAACGCGGTCGCTGGCCCGATATGGCCAGGTACATCTTGGCGTAGCAGGCGCATATGAGCAGGAAGGCGAGGCCGTTCATCGACAGCAGGGTGAGAAGGTAGAGAAGGTCAGCAACCGTGCTGTTCTCCATGGGAAGGCATATGGACGTCTTGCTGTAGCTGCTGATGCCGAGGAGTGGCAGGGAGGCCGCCAGCAGCGCGTAGCCCCAGCCGCACGCCATGATGCGCGCGGCGGTGCGCAGCCGTAGCCTCCTGTTCAGGTGCACGGCGTACGTGATGGCGTACCAGCGCTCGAGGGTGATCACTGTGAGCGTGTAGATTGAAAGCTCGGACGCGAACACGGTCAGGAAGCCAGCCACTTTGCAGCCGGCACCTGCGTTCAACGAAACGTGCGCATCGTACAGTGACAGCGAATAAACATAGTAAACGATTTTGAATAGCGCAAGGACCAGGGAAGAAAAACAAAACAACGAAAGACGTTGTTTTTTCTTCCCTCATCCTTGTGCTATTCAAAATCTTTTACCATGGTATACCAACAGACCCAAATTGCTGCGGTTGTGAATAAACATAGTTTGAATCGCGCTGGAACACAAATGGCACATAATATGGCAACGCCCAAACAGCACTTCGCTTACCGCTATTACTTTAGCCCAGTGCCTCGGAAATATAAAATTAAGACCGCCTATAGCATATGTATTAAAGGGGCTAATACGCGATGAGCAGGTTATTACGACAGCAATGAAAGCACCTATTTTTTCCCAAAGGGTCGCGTCTTGAAAGCGAAAATGCGCGCGACGATCGTCTTTCCTCGTTTTCTTTCCACGAATTCTTTACACTGGCGTTGCGTATGCGCTTCGCGTGCAAGAAACATTGGTTCTTGTTCTATCGGGTAAGTTGAATTCAGTTCTCTTACTGTACTGCAGACTTTTTGTTGACTATTTACATGGCGGTTGTTTACCCTGAGCTGCATTCAGGCCAGCGTTAGAAAATGAGAGCTGCTCACTGCATACTGAAACGAGACGCCAAAATGGTCTCGGCTTTCCGATGGGACACCGGCTGAAAGGAAGCTGCGTTCCCGCGTTCGTGCAGCCAGCTGCAGCCGCGCGCAGTGCCTAAAAAGTTTGAAAACTGCGCGGTTTTCCGGTGACACGCAAAAGCTTTTGCCACAGCTTAATATTCTGCTGTCTCTAGGGAAGAATGCAACCACCATAAAGAAACGATTAGGGTTGGTGCCACGCTGAATGAATACCGATGATGTGCGGGGTGCAAGTGATAGCGGTAGAGAAGGCGTGCCATCAAAATTCGTTTCAGCGATGAAGCAGTATGAGGAATGACACCGGGGTGTGAGTTTTAGAACCGGCGCGACATTCACCACCCACATTTGAGCTTCGTGAATAGCGTAAACGCGCTGCGTGTTAGCCGAGCCGGCTCTCGTGCTCGCGTGCCGTCAACGCCTAATTAGTGGCACGACCGATGGATGAAGGTCGAGCGTACCGTGCTGCCACAGGATGGCGTGGCTGAAGTACCGGCCGCGCGTGTGCAGGTCCTCGGCGGCGATGACCAGCAGGTAGGCGCCCATGCAGAGGTCGGCGAAGGCGAGGTTGCACATCAGGAACTTGGACACAGTCAGACGACCGCTGAGCAGCACCAGAAGCACGGCCAGGTTTCCGAACACGGCGGCTACAAGCACGAACCAGACGGCTACGCGCAGCACCATGGTGCCCATAACGTCCTCGCATGGATTGAACGCATCCGGCGCCGGAAGACACTGCACCCGCCGGCTGGCTAGCTTGCCGCACGTCACCTGCGATGCACAACACGCCGGTGTTGGTGCCACGTTGGTACCACACTGCACTAGCTGCCGGCACACCGTCGTTGTAGTGTGTACCCGGCCAATATTCAGTGCGGTAGTCTACCGGTGGACATATGGACTTGTCGTATAGTAAGGAAAGTCGCAGGCAATAGGTGTTTTTCAGCGGTTAATTAAGTGGTGTAGTGACAGTAATAGCGGTGCCATTAAAAAAAGGGAGCGAAACGTTGTAGAAGAGAGCACTACTAACAATAAGACAACTAGAAGTGATGTAGCATTAAAAAAATCCGTGTAACATTTAATTACAAAACCATGTTTCAACATGCGAAAGCGGTGAGACCCGCGATAGCAATCTACTACGGAAACGCTTGGTCACTGCCTTCGGTAGTTGGGTAGGTAATTTTGGTGACCAAAGTTAGGACAATGTCTTGAAAACTGACTTTATAACCTTCATGCAGTCGATTTTCTTTCAAAACACTGGAATAGACTTGTCTTTCCTCTGCCCGAAATGTCTCCATTCTCCCATGTCTGGAATTATATTGATGTGACCCAACTCCATGTTAAATATAACGAGTTCTTCAAGGATTCCGGGACCCTGTATTTTTTTACCTCACTTTTCGTACAAAGTAGTATGTGTGGATGTGAGTTGCCCACATGTGCACCCCAGAAACGTACGCTCTATTTCACAAAACAACTGCCCTTTTGAAGGAACGTTACACGCGCTTTATTATTGCAATGTATTTTTTAGATGCTTAACATTACGCTTGAAAGTTAATGCGAGAGGGGAAGAGAGAGAGAAATAGAAAAAAATCTTAAGTGGCACGCAAATATTCTTGCCTATTCTGAGCGCATAGCCTTAGACTGTGCGCTAAGACAGTGCGCTAAGATGTTGAGTGGAGCCAGAAGCGCCATAGGAGTGTCACAGGAGGAGTGTGAGAAAGAAAATCAAGCAAGATAAGAGGGTCATAATGATATTATAGAGGTAAGACTATGAAAAAAAAAAAAACACTTCAACGGCAGGCAACCTAATACAGTGCTTTTCATCGGCAGTGATTCGGGAGAAAATGTTTTCATTTTACGATCATGAAATGTTCGTTTTAGAATTGTTATTCGAATACTGCAAGCTACACAATTTATAAATTATAACGAATCGAAGCTGTCAACATAGGGTATGGCGCTTTGTTCTTGAATACGTATAAAATTTCGTCAATTCTGCTTGAAAACGAAGCTGGCGATATTATGTTTGGCACGCTAACGAGGTAGTAGATGCGAAATTCTAAGAACATTTCCATCGCTTGGGAAAAAAAGAAAGATACTTTTAATTTATTGTATGCGAGGAGATGTTGGTGCATGTTAGACGGCGCCGGCTACTTCTCTTAATTCATAAATAACGTATAAAAATGTCAAACAAAGTATAGAGATAAGCATACAGTAACAACAGTTCTAAAGTTCACTTACACAACAAAAACAATTGTTTCTGATGAGTTCCACAAGCGATCACCTTAAGGTATCGAAATGATGACCCTTTTAAATGGCAGGTATATATTGACATAGAAATGGCAGCTATATATTTCCACCTTTAAACATAACCCCAAAACAATGGTTGGTACTATAGCATCATCCAAGGAAAAAAAATATTGTTTGCACTTCTCGTTATAAGAAAAGAATTTCAGGGTTATGATTTCTTTTGTCGCTGATACGACATAAAGAATATTTTAGGTTCAGATTGTTGGCAATACAATTTAATGTACTACAAGCTACAACACCCCATATGTGCGATTACTCGAGAGTACCACGTCATGTCGCTATGAATCTGGGACAAGGTTCACAAAGCTTTTCTTTCATAAGTTCGGTTTACTATTGGCTGACTGTCTTTGGTAATGATATGTCTGGCATCCGGATTGGCTAAAATTCTTTCTTACGAAAAATTCTAGCGTAAGAAGTTTTTGTGAATTCGGGCCCTGGGGCGCTGTAACGTAAAATGATTCCAAGCTGTTTTGATTCGAATTTCTGCAATCAGCCTCCACGATTGGTCAAAACAATTTCGGGCCACTCCCAACTTCGCCTGTCTGTCACGCGACATCACGAAAACCGTGATAGCTCTTCATCTGATATAACGTTGCACACTGATTATGCATGATTAAACCGCACAAAGGAAAAATAATCATTCCTGATTTGACGCCTTTTCACCATTAGCCCTCTGCTATTGGTCCAATGTTTTCTGGCTACGCCCACTTCGCCTGTCTGTTACGCGACCTTACAAAACTGCGAGAACTCACCACGTCAAAGTTACATGTACGCAAAAATGCATTAATATGCCGAACAAAACTGAAAAATTATCTGAATAGCCACAGACTGCCCCGTTCCGAAAGGAATAGAAGATGGCTGCCCGCCGATCGCTCAGGCCCTCGCTACTCGCACCTGCCAGTGAGCATGTATTTATTTGCGCATGATAAACCTTTTTGCGTGGCAGTAAAACGTTATCGAACCCTTTCGGCATATATAGGACATCGCTTTGCCAACTTTTTCTTGCTGAGGATCCGTGTTAGCGGCATCCTTATCCTTCCGTTGCACGCCGCCGCGATTTTCGACCAGCCACCGCAAGCTAAGTAAGGCGAAGCTGACCAATCGGAGAAGCCGGCACCACCCTCTTCATGCGGTTATCTATTTTCACTGTGCTGGCTTGGTCCCATCGAAACCCTCTCCACTAGAGCGTGCTCCTCGCCTCTTGTCGAAAGCGAACAAAGGTGACCTCCTATAAACTAGGAGAGTGTTTGATTGGGCTATTCAGACAACGCTGCGGGTCACCGCCCGATGCTTGCGTCGTTGGTTACGTAAAGTTGACGTCAGGAGTTTGGAATCAAAACAGTTTGGAATAATTTTACGTTATAGCGCCCCTGGTCACTAAAGGTGATGCCGACTTTGATTTAGATGTTCTAAATGTAGGAGTCAAAATTACGTCGGCGTCACATGGACTCCAAGCGGTGGAAACGAATGCATGCGCATTAGTAAGCCCTAGATTTACACATTTCATATCCGTGAGCACTATACGTCAAAGACAAAAGCACATAAAGAAAAAAAAAGAACGCTGTTGTGTTTCTACGTTTACCACAAGGGTTAAATAGGCTTTAGCAGAATGTACACAATTTCTTGTTTTCTTTTCATCATTCCAAAAGGCTTTCATCAGGTTTCTTTTCACTTTTCGTCATTCATTGCTTTCTGTGGAGCACGAGGGTAAAATTGGGCAAACATCAACAAAATGGTCACGTGGACAGTTCACTACGAAAGTGTTAAGCGACAACTAACAAACACGTCATAAAGCGAATATATTTTGCATATCAAGTCACGTTATTATTGCGATAGCAATTATATGGATACTTCAACCGGATTTCTGTCGTCGGCGTTGCCGTCACCATCGCCGTGAGGTTCCGTATAAAGCCCAAGGGCGATAAAATCGTTGCCGCGCGCCGTATGCGCGAGCGAAAGCGCGCGGGGGACGCGCGCTATCACAGAGAGCGAACGCACGGCGGAAAGGAAACACGACCGTCGCGCGAAAGGCCGTGGGAGTATGAGAGGGAGGGAGGGAGGGAGGGAGGCGGGGCGACGCTGTGCTCCGGCACCAAAGGCGTATCTTGCAACCGGGCGTAAGGGGAACTTGCCACTCAATCTCCCACGTGAAAACAAGAAAGCGGGAAGGCAGCGCGGGATGGAGGGAGGGCGCAGCTTCTACTCTGCCAACAACTGCGATCGTACTTTGCCCGGCTGTGGCGGTCGCCCGCACCGTCTCTTATCTCCACACGGCGCTGATCTTTGTATGCGCTGTGCATTCTCCGCTCAGTTTCCGTCGAAGCGATAGACCGCACGAACCTTCACCCGCTGCGGCGGCTGCGCTTGCTGCCAGTGTTTTGACAGTCGTCTGCGGTCATTCAGTGTGATCTATTCATGTTTGCTTGTGCGCGCTGACGCCACGCTTATTATTTCAGTTAGTGAGCGAATGTGTCCAAGTTTATGCAGCCGATAAAACTACTATCGCTACTCCGAATAGCTCTCTACTAATTTGCTATCGCAATTGATGCTTCGCCTTTCGGGCGAAACTGCGACATTTTTTTCAATAAAACAAGCAAATACACTGACCAAAACAGCTAATACGACATGTAAACACAATCCGCGTCTGTTTAAACACCCGAGTGCGCTGCTTTGGCTGCATTTTTAAATGGTGTAGAGAGGTTGTCCATCGTTTTCCATTGCATGCAATACAATTTGTTCACGCATTGTAGCTGGTGTATTGGCTTGTCGGAAGGATGGGCTACAATAAAATAAGGAAATAAGCATTACTCACCAGCGCGTGGAGAGACCTTGCACTGGCTTATCTTAAAGAGGGGAGCTGAATTGTAACTTCGAAAAGAACCATTACGAAACGTGCGCCCATCAAGCTAGTTTAAAAGAATCGTTTGGTCCTGGTGCTGCTTGCATAGGGAATTTCGCCCATGGATAAGTTTACCGCCACCTAAAGTGCCGCACAGGATAAAGTTGAGCAACAAAGATAGAAATGGGCGCAAGGGTCACTAGACAACTCACTGTGCGACAACGCATGAAATTCTTCGCGTAAGCGGCCCCTAGGAAAGATAGCTACCGTACTGTAATATAAAGCTAATCAACGACAGCCGTAAAAGAAATGTATTTATCGTAACTAGGCTTATTGACCAATGACCGCGTTTCTGTTAGGAGCTTTATCCGCTTGCGAAAGCCAAGTACAGCTAATAAGCAATGAAAAAATAGTGGTTTCTTGTAAAGATCAGTCAAATGAAAACCGTAAGTCGCAATAAAATTCAAATTTCGCGCCATTGTTCTGTGAGCTGATATAAATATTGCTAGCAGTGTAAAACAAGTCCAGAATGTGGCAGAAAACTGCAGTTGAACAAAAGTCACCGTAGTATCATTGTAAAAATGGCCACCTTATACTTGAGGGATGCAACAAAGAACAACTTAATGCTATCAAATTTTTAAAGTGATGAACTGATGCTAATAAAGTAATCGTAGAATAAAAGCTAGTATGTTAAGGCATGTTTGTCACGGGAGCAAACGTACGAGTGCTTTAGAAAATTCACAAAAGGTGCGGCACCTGCGAAAGACACTTCTCGCCAGGGTCAAGCACATCGAGTTGTGACGCAAGAGTTGTCGAAGCGGTAATAAGTAAACCAAGTAACTGTTGATTAAAACTGCCATGCGGATCCCACGCACTGTGGGGATCAGTTTAAACAAAGCTGTTTTTTAGTGTTTGCGTTGATTAGCGCTAATTGGCTCACAAATCTAAATTTGGCGGATGAGAACAAACTGCTCCTCGCCGGATCGCAGCGAAAACTATTGCGGGCGACAGGTTACGGAAACAGGGCCAGAATTCACAAAAACTTCTTACGCTAGAGTTTTTCGTAAGAAATAATTTTAGCCAATCCAGATGCCAGACACATCATTAGTGAAGGCAGCCAGCCAATGACCATGCGAACTTACGAAAGAAAAGCTTTGTGAATCTGGCCCCAGGGTCTCGCTTTCGCTCGGTGTGTTCCCATGGTTAGCGAACTCGCTGTCCCAGAGCGTGTGTTTTGAATGCGTGAGCTGTGGCCTGCCTGTGCTCGACTTTGGTGTTGAATTCGCAAGAATCAGCATGAACGCTACCATGGATGTCAGGCCGAATGTACGTCTCTGTGACGTTTGGAACTATCGCCGCTATCGCGCGCAGGCGCCGCTACCGCCAAACCAAAACTCCCGATGTCGCTCCCACTTCCATCAGTAGGCGGAAGTGACGTGCGACGCACCCTTGAAGTTCCGGCAGAATCCGTACCTCTACGGCGGAGCAAGAGAGAGCGCTCTTCCACAAAGTGAGTCGATCCGAAACGACCAGTGGAACACGCGTGCCCTTCATAGTAAAAGCAGCGCACAAATAACGGCAGCACAAGACACAGAAGTACACAGGACAGGCGGGAACCTCTCCAAAGCATACTGGAGGAATACGGATTCTTCGTCGCGGAACAACAAAAACTTGCTCCCAGTCTACAAGAGGAATTCACGACAAGTTAGTGAGCATGGAATGTCGTCATTATTCATCCCCAAAGCCAAAACTAATAACAGAAAAAAAAGAAAACGTTTTGGACACAGCTATTTGTAGGAAACACAATGGTTATTATATTCTGGGATTAGAAAAAGGTAATTTTGGAGCACTACATGCCCAGGGGGAACACGGTCGCTATAGTGGCTATTATTCAGGTCGGCTTACTCACCATGTTAGACCTGTCAAAAGAACAAATCGACGTGGACTACAGTCCGCAAGATGACTAGAGAAGCATGTAATTCCGCTTCTGTCTCAGTAACTAAAATCACGAGGGCTGATGCTAACCTTAGAACAAAACAATTATGCAAGTCTATAAATTGACGCCAATTCTATGAACAGTCGTGCAAAAATCTGTATAGAGTTGACCCCCACTACAGTTTCCAATCCCTGCTGGTGCTGGCCGTGACATCTCATTCGTCGCATCAGGTTAGAAGTGGCGTTCACAGGTAGCTGTTTGTATCGTATACGTCGTTCAGCTGTGCCTTATTGCACGTGCGGCCATTCGTGGGAGAACGCAGAACATGTTATGTTAAGCTGTCCTAAGTTTGAACAGCAAAGATGTGCTTGAAGGCAACTTTGATGACCCTTGATAATCGTCCTTTCAGTACGGAAAAGTTGCTTGGGCCATGGAATAACGCATTATATTACAGCGATCAGCTTTGAAAATTATAATAACCTTCTTTACTGAAAGTGACATTGTATCTACGTATTCACTCTTTTATGTCATTGTGTGTTATTGTTATGTCGCAGCATTCTGTGTGGGTTATAGATTGACAAGTGTGCTGTTCTTTTCTACATTGACTGTTCTTGTTTAAGCATGTTTACGAAATGTACTTTTTTGCCGGATTGTTTATTGGTTTTTGTTTTTCATATCGCCTCATATTATCATTATTTGCTCATTAGATAATCTATTGTTTATGGAGAAGCCTTCGACATAACAGTTGCCAACATGTATTTCCAATGTCATCAGAATATATCACTCACACTCATTACGTAAAGCATAGCTTTAAGGCAAGGACAGAGTATTAAGACACGACTCAGAAAATGCTTTCTTTTGTGGCACCTTCGTCATTATGCGCTGTTATATTTACCATTTCAGCCTAGCACCAAAGTCAAACGTTAAAGTCAATAAAGCAACCAAGGGTCGGAAAGCTTTCTCGTGCAAGGGCGCGAACAAAGCATAACCGAATCCCCAAGGAAAAAAAGAATGTTTGCGCCCGTGCGTCAGTGGCCGCGGTTTCCCAACGGATTATTTTAACGACCTCATTACAAGATTCTTCCAGAGTTGATGCACTCCACTTTTGCGAGTATCGTCGAAGGCGGAAATTAGGTGAATAGCTGAACGAAGTGAACCATTTGCACTGACAAGTCATTTGTATAGGAAAGGTGCCAAGCGCAACCGGCGCTGAAACTATATAGCATAGTATGAAAGAGAGCGAGAGAGTCATAGAAGGAAACTTGTGATGTTTACTTATTGACGACGCAACAGGTGCGAGACAGCCGGCTGAGGCGTACCCTGCACTATTCTATGTAAACGTTTCGCTGGGTTTCCAAGCCACAAACAATGAGTTGCGTTTTTTGATGGTCCCTGGTTCATAGAACTTACGAAACATTACATAGCGATGGGTTTATCGCCGCTTGCGTGTTTCGAAGCTTCCGTCTAGACCGTACCTATCGTTACCAGTCACATTGTAAAGAACAGCAAACATGTTGACTTAAAATGCAGAAAGCTGAACTATATATGAAGCTCACACGCTTCACTAACCTGAAACCATCGCCATCACACATAAGGGGCAACACCTACCTTTATTCGTTGTCATTCCAATAACGAAAGCTCAAAACTATGCGAAGAAATAGTTCGCGCTTTGGAAAAGGGAAAGCTGCGCCGCGCGAAATACAATTTTGCAGATTGTTGCTCCGCCCATATGTCAGACCTTTATGTTCTTTATTTTTTTTATGAACTTAGACTGGAAGCTGCGATCGGATTCCGAGTATGTCTGTTTTGGTCGTTCGCCTTTCTTTCTTTGTATGTATAGTCTGAAACGAAGTCAGATTGAAAAATATCACTTGCGCTGGTGGCAGAGAACCTTTCGGGAAATCTTCATTGCCTGCAAGCTTCTTCGTCAATTTCTTGGTGTATTACACAGTAGCATTCGCGTCAGTAGCAGGTTTTGGTCAAGGTCATGTTGTTCTTATTAGTTTACCTTTTGATTTTAGCGCAAAGTTCCCTTCTCCCCTTCTATCACTTTTCATTCACTTTACACCTTTCTACAGCACAGGATAACCAGCCAGCATTTTACATTGGCTAATCTCCCTCTCTTATTCCTTCTCCTCCTTCACGCAAAATAGATTCAGCAGCAGACTAACAAAACACCGTATTACTTATAGCCAGTGAATTCTTAAGGCATTTGAAGGTGTAATACGCGTAATTTCTTTATTTTTGAAAAAAAAATGCATGTAGGCAAAATACTACATGTTAGAAGTATCTTTATTCAAGTCCCTGTGATGTTGTGTGCTTTGCTTTACTCAAGATTTTCAATGAAGCTCTGAATCGGCGTTCATACGCATCCAGGGAAGGGGTTTTTCATCGTCAGGACTGAAGAAGCTGTACTCGTAAGTTGTCGTCGGGTAGTTCGACATCACAAGAGCAGCGTCATTGACTTAGAGATGTAAGCGGTCGAAAAAAAAACATTCAATATTTCGAAAAAAAAAAAGGTTTCTTTTTTGTTATTTTCAACCAGGATGAAATTGAAAAAAAAAATGCGTGTTACGTCGCAGAATACAGAACCTGCTAGAGAATTTGGTCAAAAGAAGGAATTCGGGAGTCTGCGAAGCACCTGGATCCATCCACGTGGTGGCAAGGACTTTGCTAAAACCAACCCTTGAGACCTCTTGCCTATCGCGTACTGTATGCAGATTCCCCCTTCTTCTGCGGCACGTAAAATAAACTGGTCTGAGTTTGGAAATGTGCACACCAAGCTATGCAAAAGAATCGCAGGGGATCGCGTACAAAAACTTGTGTACGTGCACTGGAACCTTAATGTCCGGAAGGCTTCGTCCGCTGCACAGAAAAGCGTTGACCTGTCAAGTGGAAATGAATTAGACACAGATTGATAAAGATGTCGGTCTTGACGCTCTGATGTGAAATCAATGCCTTGACGTGAAATCGTGCCTCGATTTTGAACATGGAAGCTGTTGGGACTTTTGTGATGCATTAATGTAACAATTATATTCTCTTCAGTGTTAGAGAAATAAATGTGTCGGGTTTTTCATAGCACTGTGCGCAATCCTCTTTCTTTTTCAATTTTTGGCAATTTTCTGAAAAAACATGAAAGAAACCAGTTTCTTTCCCGCCCCTCAAAATTTGATGAAATTTTACATCTCTACACTGACTAAGTCACGGTGACAGTAAGTTGCGCACGGTAAGTTATCGAATAACAAAAGCAAAGAATCTTCGCTTCAATGAAGCTTCTTCTCCGACAATTTGATGGGCGACAGCTTTCTGTTACAGACGAGGACTTTTTTAAAGGCGGACAAACTTAGCGACGCGTAAAATGCTTCCTTCAATCTGCCCCCTGTATGCGTTTAAAAATGTTTTGCCAAGTTGGTCGAGCTTAATCACTCATACCCTGTGCAAGAACCCGAATCCAGCACTCTTTTAGACTGACCGTCCAGCGTCCAGATGAGTATGAGAGCCAATTTCCAGTCTGACAAGTCCACTCGAACCTTTTTTTTTTGTCGACTGGACACAATGTTCTGACTGTAGTATTGTGTATGCTCAGGCTGGCGTGTAAAGCCGCGTCCCAACGCAACTGTCGGTCGGTGACTCGCATGGCAGTCACGTTGCGATCGACGCTGGTGAACGCGGGATCGGATCCCCCTATGGAGGCGTCTATAAAGCCGACAACGGGCACCACGAGCAGCAAACCAACAAGATTAATGATCACAAAGGTAGATAAGGTGGCGCCGGTAACACATATTGTAATATTGTAATATTATATTTCGTGACGATGGCGGCATGGTTATGAGATGACAACGCAATAATGACGACCTATAGGGAAGACAGCGGAATGATGACGCCGGCATGACAACGAAGGAATCAACACAACGGAATGAAGGACTAGAAATGACGACGAAGGAATGATAATGAGGCATGACGATGACGCTTCGTTTGTGTTGGAGCTCACGTCCGCGATTACGTGCACCCATGAAACGGGACTGCGCGATAAAACTGATTTTTTTTCCTTCTCCAATGAATGCAACTTGAAATTGAGGACTGCAGTTCAAACATGGCATTGCGATCTTTCCAATGCACTCGTCAATTTTAGGTTAAGCATGTTAGTTACGAAACAATTCAGTTTTTTCGGTAATCCTGTGGTCTGCATACTTTTGCTCACGGGAGTACATCACTTGCCGCCCCCGGCCGCCTCGGTTCGCACTATATTCAGTGCCGGTTTGCACTATGCCCGGTACCGGTCAATTTTGCAAAACAACAGCAGCCAGCAGCCGCAAACTGTGTGACGGGGGGAGTCAAAGAAAGGTTCTCTTTAAAGAAAAATAGCACGCAACTGACCATTGATGCAGAAAGTCGGCTCTAATATGTCCACGGCTAGATCGTTTTGCACAGTGCAATAATAAGCGTCTATGACCTTGGCAGAAAAGCCCATAAACTGGTCTCGAATATGTATTGCGTACTTTGATCAACTTTCGGCTACAAGACGAACTCTCCATTTCTATCATTACAGGTAATGGTCCCGCATGCGAATGCCCTCCCCCCCCCCCCCCCCCCCCCCGTCTTCAGTGTTGCTTTCCCCAAACATATATTTGACGTAACTGTCACAAACTATATATAATAGCAAATTCGAGTTGTTCATAAATGATACCAGCTAAAAGGCACGTTATTATCGTGCTAATGGGCTGGATTCGAGGGAACAAGATGGTACTTATTTTAGAACAGAACCAAATAAGCGGCAAGGCTTGCCGAAAACTAACACTACAGCAGCAGAAAAGTTTATTCAAAAGCCTCTTTAGAAGTCCAGCTCGCTTGTGTCAAAAATACAATTTGAGCATTACAATATTTTAATATGGATTTCGAGACATGTCTGAATTTGTAGAAAGCATTGACGTTTCCAACGAGCTGAATGATTGTTCAGAATGGGCCAATTCGGACATTTGACCATGCGAAAGAGCTCTTGAATGCGAGAATAATAGCGTACAGCCTTTTACTTAAGAAGCTCGAGCAGCAGGCAGCACCATCCTTGCTCTTACCGTGCACACACCCTTATCGAAGAAGAGAAATAACCCCGACAAGCGACTGAAAATTTTATAAGCGGCTCGTCGAAGGGAACAAGCGCAAATCTGCTCATAATAAGTGAAACTGTTCATCCTTGTTAGTACTCCGTATTCAAGAGCACTCTTGTAAGCTGATTAGAACAATTTCAGTATTTTGCGATGCTTGTGCAATTGAATGTATCTGTCGTGAATGTTATCAAAGGCTCGTAATTATGGAAACGGAAAACCCGAAGGCCACTGCCATGCGGTTGCAGAATTCGGCGTACGTGCCGGCCTGCCGTATTGCTCCTCTTCCTCTTTCACCCAGTCAGCATTATAATCCTCTGGGATCTCTGATGTGCAGTTTGCCAGAGGGTCTTGTCAACTAATGAGATGGACAGAGCAGACAAGAAAACTTCGACATTCAGCGGCTGGCACGTATGCGCCTGAAATGTAAAAATGAAAACATTTCTGACTATTTCTAAGCCGTGAAAAAAAGTGAAAACTTTTATTCGGAAACATTGGAACATTGGAACTTCTGAAACATTGGAACACTATCCAAAAATGCTATAGCATATCGAAATAAAATGAACTGCTACGGGGGTTCATGCACGAAGGCGTTTCCTCCACAGTTACAGCAAGACATTTACACTGTAACCATAACCTCAAATTTTTCAATCACTCACATATTCTTAGGGACATTCAGAATTTTCAACTGCCGACTGTGAATGCTACTTTTTTATTTTAGGGTATGGAAGCTGGCATGCTGACTGCACGCTTGAAGAACAGCAGCACATAAAAGTTTTAGTGGTTTGTGCGAACGTAGGGTGCGTTGATATACGTGATCAATTTCACAAGGAGAAGAAGAGGAAGAAGGAAAAGAAGCAGAAGAGGATGAGAATGTTCTGCAGGCAGATCTATAGCCTTACTGGAATTGCCGGCAAGGGCACAGTACAGCCTTTCAGTAGAGCTTAAAAAACCTACAATGTACAGGTGCGCCGTTCACTGCTTCCTTATACAAAGCGCATCGCGAGACGGGCGAACCGGGTGACGCGTACAGCCGTGCCGAACAGAACGCAAGCCGTATAGCTTGTGAGCCATCCAGCGCACGAAGCTGCACCGCCCCGCGCAACCTCACGACAGAATGCCCAGAAATGAGTCTACTAAACGTTACCAATCACAATATAAGTCCACGTCACCTGAAAACTTCAGTAGGCGCCGGAGCATCTCTTGTCTGAATGCTCAGTGTTCAGAAAGCACGTCATGCGTTAGCATGTTGGGCGCCCCGACGCTGAAGTGCTTCAAACAAAGAATTGCGGTCTGTAGCGAGTCTAGGACGCTGTAACATATAATGTTCAACGTCTCCTTGAGCCTTACATGTACACAAGGGCGACGAACGATCTTGTTTAGCCATGTAGGAGTACGCGTCTTCGAGTCGTGTAGACGCGATACACCAGGGAGGCTTCTGGCTTGCTCAGTCCCTTCGTCACACAGGACTGATAATGTGGGGACCATAAAGACGGAAAATGACTGGCGGTGGCTTGCTTTAGAAGATGTCAAGGTTCTCTAGGAGCCTTCTTTGTTGGCCTACTGCATCGCGAGAAAGTCTATCAGCCACTTTGTTTTCTGTTACGCGTACATGCAAGGAGAGCCATTGAAGCACTATAGTAAACGCGGGGTGACGCAGTTCTTTAAGAAGGCGTAACTAACATTGTGTACACTTCTCCGAAGGAACCCGCGGCTGCGACAACTGCAGAGCACGCTTGCTGTCTGTGCGCTCGTTGCTCACGAATGCTCTCTTCGTTTTTGTGGCGGCTAGTAATGCTACTTCCGTGTATTCTAAGCAAACAAGTGATGTTTGCTTGCTGCTCCTTCCGTGTTCACAGGTATACAAGTATACGGCTTGTGGCTTTGAATGAATGTGTATCCGTCGCGAGAAGTTTACTAATGTGGGGTGACGTCAAGCTCAGTCCTGGGCTCCTAAGATTGGATCCAAGTAATAAGTAAAATGATAGGCTTTCAGCAGCGTTTTCCTCTAAATTTAACTCAAGAGATACAACAAGAATGAATGCTCTCCATTAAATAAAAAAAATTAAGAAGCGCTGGCACTTGCGTCAAAGGTATCCGACTTAGCAGACCGAGTAGCGGTTGTTCAAGCGTCTATTGAATTACTATATAGATGCCACAGATGAACACTGAATTAACGCGCAACGAGCCCAGACATTCCGTCGGAATACTGGGCTCCGTCAGACAGACATGTATGCAAAGGGCTACATTTGCAGAGCCCACAGATTAGGTAATTTTAATGCCAAGAAAACAATACAAATTATTAAGAAGTTTTCGTTTTCTTCTCCTATATCTATCGCATTGTGAGTGTACAAGCTTCATCTTTTGCTCGTGTTATCAGCCTCCCACTCATTGTTTTGCGATGAAATAATGATGTTCTTAACAGGCGTGATTACTGTACTCCCCAATACGCATTTGTTTCTCTCACGCTATTTCGAACACCTCTGTATAGTGTGGAGTAATCAGTCTACTATTCCTGAAAAGCAGTCTTCTAAATGTGTTTAATTACAGCTCCTTAGTAATGACTTTAACCCTGCTCAACGTGTTCGCCAAACTAACATAAACCGCTGCATTTTCCTTCAGTATATATTTAATCTCCTATTCACTACCATGCCTGGCCTAGTAACCCCCCTTACCTTGTATTGTTGGCCCAAAATCACGGGACCATGATCTCGCATATCACAGCCGTGGAAGGCCACAGCTGTAGGAGGCTGCTACGACTCGTGAAGGAAACTGGACTGAGCAACCGACTGCGAGACAGCGTTGAGAATTTTCGTTACGTCGGCGACTCCTTCTCTTAATCTTTTACTCCCATTTCCCCTTCCTCAGTGATGGGTAGCCTAACGGGCTCAGTCCCTGTCGCCCCAGATCCTACCTTTCATTTATGTTTTTCTCTTTTTGTCTCTCTCTCGCTTCCTTCGCTAACCTTCTTGGCATAAGCGATCACTCTTTTGATTCACTTCACCATCAAAGAAGTTATTTTATGTGGCAACAAACCAAATAACTTACGACTGTAGTCGAGCAGATTTAAGATCGGTGAGGATAGGTGGAATCGTTTCTTCTTGAACACAGGAGCAATAATTGTCCGAGCACAGTCAAGAAAACCTGGGGCCGAAATTCACAAAGCTTTTCGTTCGTAAGTGCTGCTTGCCATTGGCCAGCCGCCTTCGCTAATGATATGTCCAGCGCCACCATTGACTGACCCCTGCTTCTACGAACATTTTTAGCGTAAGAACGTTTTTGTGAATCCGGCCCCTAGCGTATTTATAAAAACAAAAAGAAATTCCTCAGTCGAATTTTTGATACTACAGCGAAAGATAATTTCGAACCCCCAGTCGCCATCCATGGTTTATCTTATAGTAAGTGAGCAGCGCAAAGACGGACAAGGGCATAAGCGGAACGAAGACTAGCGCTGATTTCCAGTTGAGGCTTTACTACTAAGTGCACCGAGTTTATACAATCCGTTTGCAACATGTATCGCAGATACATTTCTAGTGACAATGAAGTCGCCGAACACACACACACACACACACACACACACACACACACACACACACACACCACACACACACACACGCACACGCACACAGCACACACACACACACACACACACACACCACACACACACACACACACACACACACACACACACACACACACCACACACACACACACACACACACCACACACACACACACACACACACCACACACACACACACACACACACCACACACACACACACACACACACACACACACCACACACACACACAGCAGCACGCACACACACACGCACGCACGCACGCACGCACGCCCCACGCACGCACGCACGCACGCACGCACGCACGCACGCACGCACGCACGCACGCACGCACGCACGCACACACGCACGCACGCACGCACGCACGCACGCGATTGCTTCCGACGTGTGCAGAATGCCTTCCTCCAAATAAGTCAGTTCGTTGCCCGAAAGGGCAACGTATGGCTTGCTAACACATGTGCTTTGTTCCTGCGCCCTATGCGCAGGTTATGGCGCGCATATGGTGGTGAATACGAGATTAAGGACATCGGAGGAAAATGCATTGGTTTGTGTTGCAGAATAAGACGTACAACTAAAGGAACCCGATAGTCTAATAAAAGCGTATGTATTCCGCCATCAGATTCCGTCCCCACAGGGCTGCCCTGTCTTCTTCATTATCCGTCCCCCTCGTGCTTTTATTTCGTTGGTTAAGCGAAACACGCGGACCCTCCCAGGTTTTTTTTTCACATCTCTTGGCGTAGTTCCTGAAAACATTCTGATAGAGGTACTCTCTTCCTTACCAGATACCATATTGTCTTCGATATTCCGAGCTGAGATGCAGTCTTCCCCATTGTAATGGTCAGTGAAATTTCCCGCTCGAAGTCACAATTCCTTTCATTATTAGGACCTCGTCATCCACATGTATAGTGTGGTATTTTGTTGTCTTGTCTCCTGTCAAAGCTTCTCTTCATGCGTTATCTGTAGATATCTGCTTTTTACACACTTTTCTTTGTTTCGCGTAGTTCAATCTTACCATGCACGGAGGTGCAGTTTGTGATCCGCAGGAATTGTCGGCGGGACTCCTGAGGCGGAAAAAAGAAGACTACAGCTAGTCCAAACAACCTGCATAGAAAACCGCTATGGTGACTCACAGCAGCCTCTAGGCAGCATTTCCATCCACCTGCAAACTTTTGTCCATCTTTGTTGCAATATATTGGAATGCATGGGAATATATCTTAAGCAATATATGTATTATATTGCTTCAGATCTCAAAGGGCCCGCTCCACAATGCCATTTTGCAGTATGATAGATCGAGCTAGTAATGCCGTGATCTCTTGTCCAGTTCGCTTGCATAGCACTTCAGAAAGCGGGTCCATTGTCGCACACTATAGTCTCTGTGTGTCTAAACCATTCTACTTGAAGAAGACCGATGACACTGCTGGCGTCTTCCTGTCCTGCCTTGGTCGTGATCATTCTCGTGCATTTGTATACGGAAATAAGGAAAGCTTGAGTTTTCCTGACGCCTTCGCGGCGTTTTTTTTAGCTCCGCAATATCCAAGTGAACTACTTCAAAGGGGACTCACGAGCGTTACGGGATTATCAGGATGTCTATCGGCTGTCTGAACTGCACTTTGCTTACTTTACATATGTGGCACGTCCGTATCTAGTTGGTTGATGTTTAATAACTGCGATAGTGTGGAAAGTTTGGCTGCTGACGAGCCCGCTATCCCAAAATTGTAGTCATAGATACACATAAAAAAAAAAAAACACTAGACGAACAACTTGGCATGAAGGAAAGCAAGTGCTGCCCTGACGAAGTCCCCTTGTTGAAACGTTAGCTCCAGCGACATTTCCTGTCCTTCCACTGTTCATGATTGACATAAAGTTGCACATCTATACAAATAATGTCTAATACAGAGTCGAAACATGACCTGCAGTGACAAGTAGGAGTAGTATCTACGCATGTTTAAATAGTTCACTTCAAAGCAAAGCGCATAAGAACTTGCTGATGCCTTGTTTTATAACTGACCATGTAAATTGCTTCAGTTGCTTCTTGTATGAGCGCCGAAATCGATTATGTCCACCTGACTGCAATCATAGTAAATATGAAGGATTTTTCTAAACAATTGTCGGTACTACGTGGTACTTTCCATCAATGTATTTCATGCTTTTCCATAGTTTTGTGTTAAGAATTTGTTCGGGATGTTCGCTTGTTTCATAGACAAGTAACCAAGACAATGCGTCTGCATCGGTGAGCAGCGGACTAAGGCGGTGCGAAATACGAAATCGAATTGATGAAGGTAGTTAGCCAATTTTGAAATGGAATCTTCGGGGTTGTACCATATGAAGATGTGTCAGTGCTTGATGGTCAATTAAAGTGTGGAATTCGCTATTTCTAGGTCAGTTCGAAAACGCTGTACAGCTTTCAAGAAAGCCATTGCTTCTTTAATTTTCTGGCATGTTGTAATTAACTTCTGCAAGCTTCAATGTGTAGATGTAATAACCTCTCACATAGTACATCGTGTTGTCAGGACGGTATGATGGCTTCTGATGAAGCATTTCACCATTTGCATAATGCGATGCATCAGTGTTAAACCCAAACGGTAAAGAGAAGTCCGGAATGCGCAGAATATGATCTGATGATGCCCGCATTAGAAGTTCGCAATAGGCGCTTTCACACTCATCCTTCCACTGACATGACATGTCTTTCTGCACTGTTCGTGTGAGACATTTCGTATTGAATGTACAGTCTCTTATAACGTCCCTAAAGTGCCAATAAAAACCTAAAAGGACACCCAGGATATACACGTCTTAAGGCTTCGCCAATTGGAAGTTCTTTTACCGGATACTTGCTTTATGCTTTTAGTGCAGCCGTCGAGGACCGTGCCGAGAAAAACGGCTTTCCATTGGAAGAACGCGCTTTTCTTAAAATTTATACTTTGGGCTTAGTGAGGCGAAGAGCTTAGAGAACGTGGAAAATACGTCTTTCGTGCTCTTATTTTGTCTTTGAAAGAACTATTACGACGTCTATATAAACGTTGCAAAAGCTGGCCAAGTATGGTTTCAGGATGTCATTCATGGTCTTTTCGAACTGTGCTGGGGCGAAACAAATGCTGTGCACTTTTCGGTTTTCTCGATCAATGGAATTTGCCAAAAGCCTTTGCCGAGATCGATCCGCGAAAACTAGTGGCAGCCATCGATTTCGTAGCTAATAGCATAAATGTTCGGCATTGGAAATGGCATTAACTCTGTCTGGTGGTTTATAATCCTGCAATCAATACGAAGACGAAACGTCCCATCGTCTCTAGGGGTGATGGTTATAGGCGAAGCAAACAGTGAAACTGACGGTCAGTGATGTCGGCATCACGACGCCTTTTTTTTAATGCGTTAGCATTAGGAGTGTTTAGTGAAAAAAGGTATATATATATATATATATATATATATATATATATATATATATAGCGCAACTGACGGTGGTCTGCACTTCGCTCCTCGAAGAGGCAGGGCGTGTGTTGAGTGAGCTCCTGAACAACACTTCGCAATGTAGTGAACGCGGCTTCAATCATGGATCCGGAACCTGAAAGAGGTGCGACGCAATGCTGCCGCATTTCTCTCACATTTAGCACGAAATCAGCAGTGAACTTGTTTTCTGGCCAATTGTACGGGGCTTTCCAAACCACTGTTTTGTGTGCGAACCCACAGATACCTTCACGTGATTTTGCTGTCAGATGACAGTTTTCTATGCGGACGGGCTCTGTGTGCTTCGTTTTAATGTCTTGTTCATCTTAATCTAAATGCAATGGGATTCGTGCCTTGGCGCATTTCGTTAGTTCAGTGTCCTGAAAAAGAAACCTTGTCGTCCCAATAAAGGTTTGTGTTAACTTTTTTATGTCAGAGCGAGATAGATGGAAGTAGTTGAATGCGTTTGTTACTGCCAACGCGTCAGTTGTGGCGCAATGTCCTTAAATTCAATCACTACTTTTGCCTGCTCATTGTGGGAAATTCGCTGCCACATTGTAACCCTGGACCGGCAGGGCTCTCCCACTATGGAGGCGACTGGTATCTCTTCTTGCTTATGATGGACACGCAGACACCACTGTCAATGAGTGTTTGCATCTCAACACCGTCAATCATGGCAGTGGTGGGAAGTATGCTACAGGATATCAGGTACGCAGTCTTGCGGCAGCCTACCGCTCGTGAACCGCATTCATGAAAGCTCCTCCTAATCGATCCCCTCTCGCGAGGGATGACATGATAGAGTGCCGTGCGCAGTGACTCTGCCCTATTCTCACCATCGACTCACCCAGGAAGACATTGTCTTCGATTGAATTCAACTAGATATGGGATCGCCTTCCCACTTTTTATTTAATTTGTGCCCTTCACTGGCTACACCTCTTCTAATGCAATATTCTAATGCAAAACACACACACACACACACACACACACACACACACACACACACACACACACACACACACACACACACACACACACACACACACACACACACACACACACACACACACACACACACACACACACACACACACACACACACACACACACACACACACACACACGCACGCACGCACGCACGCACGCACGCACGCACGCACGCACGCACGCACGCACGCACGCACGCACGCACGCACGCACGCACGCACGCACGCACGCACGCACGCACGCACGCACGCACGCACGCACGCACGCACGCACGCACGCACGCACGCACGCACGCACGCACGCACGCACACACACACACACACACACACACACACACACACACACACACACACAAAAGAACTCGCGAAGCAGCCTTACAATAATTTTTATGGAACACATTGTTTGTTACCGCTGTATACAAGTTCCGTACTGTTGTCTAGGACAGTCCAGACGCACAAGAGAACGAAAGCCACTGCTGCATTGGCTAGAAATTACATGCAATGAGCAACTGTAGCCTCGGCAGAAAAGCTGCCAAGGACAATGAAAGCTGAAGGAGAGAATGCAGAGTTGAGCCAAATTCTCACCTCATGTACCCGCAAAGCCAGGTTGTTTGCAAATGCTGCTAGAATGCGCGCAGTCTTCCCCAAAATGTAGAAATCGTAGAGGAAGGTTGAAGGAAGCGAAGGGCAAAAGTATCCACTCAGCATGCAAGCAGGCCAAGAAAAAGTGTTATGCCAGCGACGCGACTCGAACCAAAGGGAACTGGCAGAGTTTGGTTTGCGAGAAATTGTCTAGCAAGAAAGCACCAGGCTCTGTGAGCATTCTGTGCAAAAGTCGCTGCGAGTGAGATCACGAAGCCAGCTCGGTGGTTCGCGTGACCACCTACAAGTGCCTCGTTTGTATGTAATAAATGACGTTAATTTTTGGGATTGTCTCATCTTGCTCTTTCGACCTGTCTCATTTCCCCCGACCCCCCGGTCAAAATGACACGTTTGCTTCCCCCCACAAGCACTCAGTGCTCACTCTCACCCTCTTTTCCTCTTTCTATACCTCTTTCCCTTACCCCCAGTGTAGGGTAGCAAACCGATCGCTCGTCTGGTTGACCTCCCTGCATGCGTTTCCTCTCCTTGCTCTGTTACTCTGTAAAACATATTTATTTAATACTTCGATTAATTGCAGTGCCATTATTTTCTCAGCCCAGGACGACAATTACCCAAGGAAGGTTGTCATTGCATTTTCTCACAGTTATCCTTAAAACAAAAATTAACGTAAATGTGCACATTTCCGTCTCATTTTACCCGGCCAGGAAAGCTGAGCTTGGTCGACCGTTCAGCGCTCTTGAAATCACCAAACTATGTGGCACGGTTGCGTATTGCCTTTCACAGGCATCTGTGTGCTACATAGTAAACGAAATGATGACGCCGGTTTCCAAGAGACGGACCAGTTGGATGGACCGGCTTTGTCGTCGCAAAGCGTGCGTCGTGAGGCTGAGTCGTTTCTATAGACTGTGATAATATACGAGGTCTGTTAGAAAAGTATCTGACCTTATTTTTTGCGAACACCTCATGGATATGAAACAAACGCGTTTGCATCAGCCGACCTTGAACCTTCCTGCGCATGCGCGAATTATTTCCCGCCTACCGATAGCATCAGTCGCTGGGACGCATCGTTCGAGTGAGGTAGTGCGCAGTGTGCTAGTCGGTTTTTTTATTGCAAGGAAAATGACGGAGCGACTGGAGCAGTACTACTACATCAAATTTTGCCAGAAACTGGGCGACAGCCAAGTGGAAACCATTCGGAAGATTCAGACGGCTTTCGGTGACGATGCTACGAGCAGTACACAAATTAAGGAGTGGTACAACCGGTTTAAAGACGGCTGCACATCGGTGGAGAGCGAGCCACGCTCCGGTCGGCCATCAACATGCCGAAATGAGCAGGTCATTGGTGAAGTGAACGCTGTGGTGATGCGGGACCGTCGTGTGAGTGTGACTATCCGAGAAATTGCAGAAGAGGTGGGCATCAGCCCTTTTTCTGCACATTCCATTATGACCGAAGATTTGGCCATGAAGAGAGTTGCGGTGAAATTCGTGCCGAAGCTGCTCACGGTGGAGCAAAAGCAACTTCGTGTTGAAGTCTCACAGGACATGCTGGATTCCCCAAACAGTGACCCCGACTACATGAACACCATAATCACGGGTGACGAGTCTTGGGTGTACGGGTACGACCCGGAAACCAAATCCCAGTCGTCACAGCGGAAGCATTCCACGTCACCAAGACCAAGGAAAGCCCGCCAAGTGCGCAGCAACGCCAAAGTGATGCTGACTGCTTTGACTCCCGCGGTGTGGTACACCACAAGTACGCACCACAGGGTGAAAACCACTAAAGAGTACTAGAGGGATGTCCTCCGTCGTCTACGTGATGCTGTGCGGCGCAAGGGACCGGAGTTGTGGTCAAGAGGAAATTGGCGCATCAATCACGACAATGTACTGCACATTCCTCGCACTTGATTCAGACTTTTTTTGGCGAAAAACCAGACTCCTGTAGTTCAACAGTCTCCTTACTCTCCTGATATGGCCCCCTGCGACTTCTGGCTGTTTCCCAAAATCAAGAGGCCATTGAAAGGAGCGCGATTTCAGACAAGAGAGGACATTATGGCTGCAATAACAGCTGAGCTAAACTCCATTCCAAAAGAGGCCTTCTCGAAATGCTTCCAACAATGGCAGCACCGCTGGGAGAAGTGTTTGGAATCCCAAGGAGACTACTTTGAGGGTGATTAGGTTTGCAACGCTCCAGTTATGCCAGTTTTTTTTCTTCGGCCAAAGGTCGGATACTTTTCTAACAGACTTCGGATAATCAAAACAAAGAAAACACGGCTTATGTTATCCATCAAATAAATAAATAAATAAATAAATAAATAAATAATAAATAAATAATAAATAAATAATAAATAAATAAATAAATAAATAAATAAATAAATAAATGTGCCGAATAACTAAGTGTATACAACAGCCGACCCGTGGTGGGCGTTGCTGTCCTTGTGGGAGTTACTGTAAAGATTATTATGATGCTCCATTTTGCCCCTGTTCCTCTAGACCAAGAGGCCATCATCTTGAAATTAAATATACCTTCCGTTTTTTACAAGCCAATTAAAACAACCTTGAAAACATCAAAAATGGTAGTGCGTCTCACTAGAAATTTATATGGCTGTACATGCTTTAATAACATGTAATATTTTCGCTATTTAAACACTCCGCTGCATTATAACGTTAAAAGGGACACAAAAGAAAAAGAACACTAAATTAGTTTAGACTGATAACGTATTCTATCAAAATTCTATTTTCGTTAATTTTGCGGTAAAAGTGTAATTACTACAACAGAAAAATTAAGCATTTTTTTAATGTCGCGCAGGAACCCCAGCGCCGGAGCGTCACTCTAACGTCACGGATGTCAAAGTATTTGCTTGTGTTAGGGGCATTGTGGCTTAGGAAATTTCTCAAAACTTGGTGGAGTTCGTCCTTTGGCGCTTTTAGAACCAAACGTACGTAGTCTATATTTACCGATACAAATTCAAGACGGCGGCAAAATCTATGACGTGACTGCGAGCTCGTGCGGGAACTTCAGTGCGGCGGCTCCACCTGTGTTTCAATTTTGAGCATGTTCTGGCTTATTAAGTGTCTTCTCACGGTAGGAGTGACATTTTGGTATGGTAGACGGATGCTTTACTAATAAAGCTGAAATAACTTTTCAATTAGTTGTCCGTTTAATTGAATAGGCACCCAAATCGGTTTCCATTCTTTTTCTCTGCGAGTTATTTCTTCTTCTTTTTTTTAAATGGCGATTTATTGTGCCCATTCGAAAAAAAAAATGCATGTCGTGCGTGCAAGATGGAGTTCGGAAACAATACCCATTGCTCTTCTTGCAGCCGCACTTCAGGGTGGAAGGTTCCCTCCATTCCTCGAGAGTGGAAGATGTTCCATGGGCTGGAAGAGGTGTTCTGCACTCGAGGTTTCGGAGCCTCTGGAAAAAACAGAACCTTAAAGATGACGCGAATACCATGACTACAGTGTGGACACAGATATACAGCACCATAAAAAGCAGCAAACAAGTTAGGAAATGAAATAACATGTGCAAAAGAAATTATCTACTCAGTTATCAGGCTTCTATCGACCGCGTTTAATTCACCTGTTTGGGCACTGAGAATATAAAGGTAAGTCACTAAGAACTGTTAGCAGAAGGGTTCTCTCAATTGTGCAACTATAATTTTCATACAGAGCTCCCAAGCAATCCTACAGAGAAATTTGAAAGGGAGATAAAGGACGCTCTCGCCATCCGGCTCAAGGCTGGGAAGATAACCGATGCGACAATCACAGCCTTGATGCCGAGAAACTCAAGTCCCGCACATTTCTACGTGCTACCAAAAATTCACAATATAAACAATCCCGGCCGGCCTGTCGTTTCCAGCAATTGAACAGTGACTAAGAAAATATCCAGCTTTATTGACATTCTCATTGAGAACATGCCATGTTCAATTCCCTCATACATTAAAGACACAAATCACTTCCTTCGGGAAGTACGAAACTTGACGGTAGCAGCGAGGAGTTACTTGGTCACTATGGATGTCGCATCTTTGTACACAAACATACCCCAAACCGAGGGTCTAGCTTTCACAGGTTGAGTCTACGCTGACTGCAGCCATCCTAGTCATTTAGAGAAAGATACAATTGAGACTCTTCTAAATTTAGTACTTAAATATAATCACTTCGAGTTCGACAACAAGCATTATCTGAAAATCAACGGGACCGCCATTGGAACGAAGATGGCGCCAAACTATGCTAATATCTTCCTGACGTCGTTAGAAATTTACTTCCTCAGAAATTCGGCCATAAAACCAATATTCTACAAGGGAATCCTGGATATGTTCCTTGTGTGGGCTGGCAGTGAAAAAAATATCTTGCACTTAATTTTCAATTTCAAATAATTGCACCCGCCTCACTTTGTCAGAGTGGAGTTCGCATTTCCACGTCCCTGTACAAAAAGCCGACAGATCGTCAGCAATACCTGCACTTAGATACTAGTCCACCCCACCACTGCAAAGCAAGCATCATTTACTTCCAAGCTCTCAGATACAGAAGAATCTGTTCCGAATGTGCCTAATTTTGAGAGCACGCGGGAGACCTGCAGTCCGCTTTTGTACGTAAAAATATCCTCCGCAAGTAGTAGGCAATGTGATTAAGTGCACTCGCAGCTTAGACCGAGCACCTATGTCTTTGTGTGATCCTTTTGCTATTACGTTGTAGTGACGGGGAAATGAATCTGGGCCTGATACACGTCTCAGAGCTTTGCTAGATGCCGAATCTTTACCTGAGGACCCATCTGAAAAGATGAATGTGCTTTTTCATTTGCTCAAAGATGTACACGCGCTCTCGGTTCAACCCGCAAAGGGTCAAGATGAGCTGGTCGCTGATATAACCGCGATCAAGGCCAGTCAAAAGAGCATGGAAAATAAAATTGAAGGAATTCAGATAAGGGTAAACGAGCTCGAAAGGGAAACAAGTAGGCTTGACCGCATCGACTAAGACGTGGCTGTGGTATGGTCCGGCACGATCACTTGCATTTACGTCTTGACGAAGTGGATGATCACTCACGGCGCGATAACCAGCTTTTTCATTGCATTGCTGATTCCAAAGAGACCTGGGAGCAATCTGATGCCAGTATAAGAACGGTATTAGCTGGGATTATTTATGTATTCCATGATAACTCAATTGAGCGCGCTCATCGCCTTGTAACCTTCAAGGCCAACAAACACAGGCCCATAATTGTTAAATTTTCCTCGTATAAGACAAACGATAAGATACTTAGTGCACGAAGTAAACTGAAAATAATAAATGTTTCCGTTACTGCAGATTTTTCATTTGCCACACGCCAAGCCCGGAAGAAACTTGTAGAATTTGCTAAAAACCAACCAGGCGCGCCGCCATATCAACTCAGATACAAAAAAAAAAAAGTGTTCTTCACCAAAAAGCACTACGAGTAGAAACCTAAAAGCGGTTACGTAAAAGAATGCACCCCAAGGTATGGAACTGACAGCCGTAATTAGCTTCACACTGGGGCACCACGTCATATGAATGTGCGAGGGGCAGTAGGAGTATGCGATAAGGAATTTCAGTTCTTTTTACTAATATGCGCAGCATTTTTAATAAACGGAACTCTCTTGCAAATGCAATTGATACGTGTAATGCTGACCTAATTGTGTTAACCGAAATCTGGCTGCATCCTGACATTTCCGATCATGAATTACTTTTAACCTCCCAAAATTTTTCTTTTTACCACTGTGATCGGACCGCAAGGAATGGTGGTGGTGTATTGGTCTCTGTACGTAAGAATATCCCGTCACAATTTATTCAAATATACACTAGCTTAGACATACTTTGGATAATTCTTCTGTTAACGAATAAAAAATTGATAGTCGGTGTCTGCTATCGCGCACCTGATTGCTCATGCAGGTTTATTGATGATCTTCGCGATGTAACTTTGTTTCGTTACGCCACCCAGCCTTGCCTTTGTTTTTGCTAGGTGATTTTAATGTTCCAAAAATTGGCTGGAAATTTGATCCCCGATTTCTAACAGCCATTTTCAACCTTAGCCAAAGAATTCCTTGATTTCTGCTCAGTATTTTCCCTTACGCAGATAATAACAGAGCCTACAAGGACATCTTCATCTAGCGCTAACATGCTCGACCTGTTGCGGACCGTCTCGTCCTAACCTCGTATATCAGATATCACCCACATGCCTGCTTTCAGCGATCACAGCTTACTATCGTTTAAGATTATTCTCCGGTTTTCAAAAGCTGAAAAGAAATCTAAAACCTTTCGCAACTTCAAGAAAGCTAACTTTAATGCTATAAACGGTGACCTGTGCATATTTCTTGACACAATTTTGAAAGATTTTCTCAAGTGAGATGCTCAAACGAATTGGAACATGTTCCTTTCTAAGGTTAATGAACTTACAAACACATACATTTCCTTACGCACAGTCACCTCTAATCGCTACGAGTCATGGTACAACACCCATATTAAACGCCTCTCAAACAAACGTCTGTATAGATCAGCCAAAACAAGTTCGAATGTCACTCGGTGTAGAGCTTATGAAGTTGCTTCAGAGCAATACACAAGCGCGTTTAAAAACGCCAAGGACAACTTTCATTCTAATACTCTGCGATCAATGCGAAAAACAGATACTAAGAAAATCTGGCGCAATATAAACCCCAGCGACAAGGGTGACGTAAGCTTAATGGATTACGCAGGGCACGCCGTTCCATCAAGCAAATGCGCATCTGTCCTGAACGATGCCTTTTATTTAAAATTTTTTCTGGCACTTCTAATGTTCCTCTACTTGCCGCGAAATTTTACAACCATCCCGTAATGTTTCGGATAATAATTGACACAGCTGGTGTAGAGAGCATAATTAACCGAATTAAACTTTCGTCATCCCCGGGCTGCGATTTCATAAGCCCAAAGTTCTTGAAAAGCACTGCTGCCTACTCCTCAATAATACTAACAAATAATTTTGAACAGTCGCTTGACACAGGTTCTCTACCGGCTGAGTGGAAAGCTGGCAAGGTGATTCCACTACACAAATCAGGTAATAAGCATTCCCCACTTAAATGCCGTCCAGTTTCACTTACTATAGTATTCCCTGTAAAATTTTAGAACACATCTTGTTTTCTGGTCTCGCTAACTTCCTTGCATCGAACTCTTTTTTTTCCTCGCGTGCAACACGGCTTCAGAAAGACATACTCTTGTGAAACACAACAAGTGTTATTCACGCATAAACTGAGTATCATTTTTGGTCGATCCTCCTTCGCAACTAACATATTTCTAGAATTTCCAAAATCATTTGACAAGGTATGCCATAAGCTTCTACTACATAAGCTTCGTCTTCTAAACATAGATAGCAAGTTACTTATGTGGATTGAGTGTTTTTTAACTAACCGCTCCCAGTACGTTTCGATCAACAACACTGACTCAGAGCTTAGCGGCATTCACTCTGGTGTACCACAAGGCTTGGTACTTGGCCCTCTTTTCTTTCTTATTTACATTAATGATTTGTCATCCTGCGTTTCCTCTCAAATTCATTTGTTTGCTCACGACTGTGTAATCGTTCGGGAAATAACAACAGCGAGCGATATAATCATTCTACAGACTGATCTTAACGCTGTTTCAATTTGGTGCAAGACATGGTGTATGAAACTAAACGTCAAAAGTGTAATTTCATGCGTGTATCACGAAACAATCAAGCCCCACACACTTGCTTTCTTAACAACGTTCCCCTAGACCCCGTGTCTAGCGACAAATACCTTGGTGTACATATTAGCAGCAACATTGCCTCGACTACTCACTGCGCTTACGTCATAACGCTAACATACCTTTGGCCTTTCTTCATCGTAACCTTTCGCTCTTCCCATCTGCCTTGAAACTGATGCTCTATAAAACACTAATACGTCCAAAATTGGAATACGGCGCGACTATTTGGGATCTAGGCCATAAAAACATGATACATTCCCTTAAAATGGCCCAGAAAAACGCAGTCTGTTTTATCCTGTCTAATTATAACAGAACTGCAAGCATAACCACCGTGAAATCAAGTTTGAATCTTTCATCACCCCGAATTACACAAAGAACTGCTTCAGTCACCACGATACATATCCCGAAGATTAGATCATATTGACAAGGTCGGCATACCTTCTTTCAGAACTAATTTCTCTTTCACTTTCATTTCTCCCACGCACATCTGACGAGTGGAATCACATTCCCGAAAATGTTGCTACAATTCTAAATCATGAACTCTTTAAAAACGTCATAGCTAATATTCTATAAACAGAGCCCTTTTTGTACCTGCTACTTTTATAATAATTATGTTAATTATGCTTGATTTGTTATGCTTCACATGCTCCTTTTCTTTATCTATTTTCTCTTTGTATTTCTTGTTTCCTACTCCCCTCTGTAATGATTTGGCCCTGAGGGTATATAAAATAAATAAATAAATAAATAAATAAATAAATAAATAAATAAATAAATAAATAAATAAATAAATAAATAAATACATTGGAAGAAATGGTTAACAAAATAAATACCCAATCTGATCCGAACTTGGTCCTCACATACACTACCGGTGCTTCACGGGTCAATGACATTCTCGACCGCCATTTTAACATCGTCAAACAGTGCAGCCGACTCGTTACTATCTTCCAGCGGCCGCCTCATGTAGAATATAGGAGAAGCAAAACTTTGGGAGATTTGTTGGTCAGGGCGAGGACACTGAAGCCCAACGTGCTCAAGGGTTGTCAACCGTGTGGAAAACCTCGCTGCAAGATTTGTCATCCCATAACAGCAGACACATCCGAAGCATCGAATTTGGTCTCTGTATATAAAACTAACGAAAATATTGATTGCGATTCCAGTAACGTCGCGTGGAAAAATCTATGTCAGGTGTGTGAGCAGGAATATACCGGACAAACAGAGACACCTTTTCGCCAGCGGTTCAACAAAACCCCGCGCGCATGTGAAAAGTCTCCCGAATTTGGCCTTCTTCAGGCACGTTCGACTGCCTGGTGACTCCTTTGAACACGTGAACATCGTCTTCTTGCAATCTCGTTCTAACACACCCGTGCACACGAGCAGAGAGAATCTCTTTTCATCCATAAATTTGGAACGCGCGCTAATGGAATTAATGAATGTCCGGGGCGGCTGACGTGCCTCCGGAATATGCATTGAGAAAGGGGAGTGCGGATACATGCTCTCTACTCGATAATTGAGACGCTGCAGGTCTCTGCTTGCTGCTTCTTCCGCGTGCGCTTCAGGAGGCGAGCAGAAAAACGAATAAATCCAGCTTCCTTCGCCCTGCCACTCAATTAGTCCTTCCGAGTGACTTATTTCTCCTGCTAGGAATCTGCGCGAGCTGACGTGGTGTCAGTTGTCCGGTAAACGTTCGAAAACAGCACTTACACGGAGGCATACACGGAGCAGCACTTACAGGGAAAATTTTGCGTGTATTCGCGGGCTTCTTCATGCTCGGAAAAACAATTTTATGTAGCACGTATTGAGCAACAGAAAGCTGTATCGGGAGTTTTTCATGTTGCTCTGCAATTTTCTCATTGACACTTTTTTTTCTAATGAAATTATTTGAGAAGTTCATCAGTTAATTAAGACTAATTATGTAAATACGCGGAATGAAAAAAATCACTGCCCAAGCATTCCGCGGAGATGGTTAACCAGCGAAGCTGAAACGTCCGGCTCCGGTGTTTATCACTGGGTTCATCCCGATGGTACTATAAACTCTTTCTCAATTATTGGTTATGTCTTTGTGTTTCTTAATGAGGTTACACATATTCGGCTGCAACGGAGAAAGCATCACTGGTGGTATGTCTGCAGTCCGCCGTTGTCGCCATTGCCACTTGCAATTCTTCAAAATTAAATTGCTTCAAAATTAAATCGGTCCGTGACGTAAGACAATGAATGGCTCATACCCCCTTAAGCAATAGCTTACGACGACAGAAGAGAAGTGGAATGATGAGCGGCAATGGAGCCAGCTGCGGAAGAAGACGATGACGAACGCGGAAGCAATGGCACGAGCACGTTCGCGTGATTACGCAGGGGCGCCAACGAGCCAGCTGTGGAAGACGACGACAACGACGACGCTCGAACGGTTGCTGATGATCATAGTTCTCGGCGTACAGGCGACAGACAGACGAATCGGCTAGCCACATACAGCTTCGCTGTAAAAGTAATCTGAGTATCTCCAAGCGACGGGAAACAACATTGCCTTGGTTCTGTCCAACTATGTCCCATTTGCATATTTTTAAATATTGGTGCATGATAGTTAGACACCCTGTATACATACATATCTGGTATATCACGCGTCGACCAGTGGTTCCGAGGGTACATATCCAATAGCAAATATGGACCCACGTTTTTAGGTTGCACTATTTCCGTGATCGGCCCGCGAAAGACAGAAACATACCCGGTACGGAAAAGTGGTGGTAGCTCACTAAGATCAACTTTGTCGTTAAACCAAAGTAATTCTTTAGTTGTGCTGAAGAGCAAGCCGCAAGATCTATTTCACGAAAAATAGAAAACATGCTAGGTGTGAGGACAACGTTACACCAAAAAACACTTCCCAAAAGAATTGAGTGGTGCACAACACCGAGGAGCTGCTTAGAGGCACAAGAGCGACGTAATTAAAACTTTTTGAGGGATGATTACGTAAAGCAGCCGCAGCGGATTTTAATCAGAGTGAAGTGTGTCTCAGACTGGTCGGGAGGCGATTTCGCTCACGGCGCAAGAAGGTGAGAGCGGCCGACGCCGCGCTATTGATTCGTGTGTCCGATTTACTTTCTTCTTAGTGTATACAGTAGCCTGTTGACAGTATTTCCTCTAGTTTAAGTATCTCTGCCTCTCAAGCTGTTTTCCATGCACTGAAAGGAGTCGCTTTTTGGCTTCCCACTGTTTCGACGCAGCAAGGACAGTACACTTCCTTTCCCCTTGCCGCTATTTCGAGACCACTTTAGAGATAGCGTTTACGACGCTTACGACCCGCCCGGAAGCTCAGTGGCTTTGGCGTTGTGCTGCTAAGCCCGAGGTCGCGGGATCAAATCCCGGCCGCGGTGGCCGCAGTCCAATGGGGGCAAAATGCAATAGCGGCCGTGTACCATGTATTGTGTGCACGTTAAAGAACCCCAGGACCGCTATTTTGTAGCGATGCCTTTAAAGTAATGATGACTTTTCGCGCTTATCGCGCTCTGTCAGTGGTCAGAGCGACGGTCCGCTCCCGATATCAACGTTGATAACGCGAGCGGACCGTCGCTCTGACCACTGACAAAGCGCGATAAGCGCGAAAAGGCATTATGACATTAAAGGCATCGCTACAAAATCGCGGCCTATGTGGTCAAAATTAATCCGAAGGCTCCACACTTCTGCGTGCCGCATAATCAGATCGTGGTTTTGGCGCCTAAAAACCCCAGAATTTAATTTTTATTTTCTTTGTATGCGGCTTACATATCTATCTGCCATCACCGTAGCTGCGTTTTGCTTAGGTAAAAAAGGAAACGTCTCATTAAACACGCATGCTCAACGCTCGCTGTTCACGGTAGAAGACAAAAGATGGCTCGTAGACTGACATTTGGTGCCCGTACTTATGAGATACCTACGAATCTAATAGCGAACATAATCACGCAATAAACAAAACAGCACATATTTTAGTCTGTAACCAATTTGTCACAAACAAAACGGTAGGGAACCAAGATAGTATAAAAGCACAAAGTAACTCTGAAGGTCGGCGCCGTGTGTGCCATGCGATGCAAGCACACATACTCAATTTTTCTTGATTTTATTTTACTGCCGCGTCCTTGCTAAATTGATAAGTATCAATTCCTTGTAATCATTTTTTTCTCACTGAAGGTGTACAATTGAAACAAGATAATTTTCACCCCATTCTTAGCCCTGTTCTCCGTTCTCAAGTAGCCCTTAAGGCCATGCTGTGCTTACCATGTATGGTGCCGAATTCGCTGAACACATGGCGAACGAACCTCCTGGTTGGCGGCGTCGTGGTCTGTTTGGTGTTCAGCTGGACCACAAAGAAGCGCTCAAGTAGCTGGAAGTCGTGCTCCTCGCCGACCACAGGTGGTCGGTTCTGGCGCCGGCTCATCGACGCTTCCTCGTCCGAGTTGCAGTGCTTCTGGAACCTGAACGCAGAAAACACGAGAGACTCATCCGCCGCTCAGTTTTAAAGCCCACGACACAGTTCCCGAAGTATAAGGAGCAGGAGCAACAAACGACAGTGAACCAGCGACCTTTCAGGTCCACACTGGGCGATATTCATTTTCAGAGTTCGCACACACTGGCACGCCACGCATCTCGGAGGTCATGCCTGGACTTCGCGGGCATGCCGCTAGATGGCGCCGTGTGTCCAAAGGAAGCGCGAGAGAGAAGCCCGACTGCAGTATACACCTCATACATGACGCACTTCGGATAAGTTGGAAAGTAATCGTAAATAAGTTCTGCCTGAATTTTTAAGACAGGGAAGTATCTATATCCGCTGCTGCCTCTCGCTACGCGACATATTGAAAGACAGAGAAGGCGCCTCGTTCTGCTGTCTTCTGCGCCTTTCGGTATATGTCGTGTAGCAAGCACTAACTCGCCCAACAGCACGTCTTGATGTCTGTTCCTACGAACGATTTCCGGCTATAGCTGCTTATTTGCGTCTATTTCCGCTGCATAGCACCTTATCAAGCGCAATTATGCTACAAGACGGCTTCCTGTGTTCCGCTGTGTATGCCCAGAGCTCTGGCGTAGTCTGCGTTTTCCGGAGGAAGAGATGACCTGTGCGGGAGGAAGGATAGCCGGCAGGAACCCAACACCACATTGCGGCCTGGCAACCAATGTGAAGCCCCCTCCCCCCCCCCCCCCCCCCCCCCCCTCCTTGACTTGTTAGAGGAGATAGGACGACGCGACGACTATACGCTGTTTGTACAGTCTCCTCTAAATAGGGGAGGCAGGTGAAGACGCTGTTTTTCACTCAGTCTTTATGCAGTCCCGCCGGTTCGCGAAGTGCCAATATGATCCAATATGATCGATAGGCCGTTTATTTGATAACGACGCCAGTCATTGTAGGCTTAGTAGAGGAAAAAAGAAAGACTAGCGCATCAATTAGTAATTAAGTGTTCCGGGAGGGGGGGGGGGTAATAAGCGAGACTTCTGACATGCCCCGTGGCGTAGGGAGGGCGAGAAACGCATTCCGTTAAGAAAAACCTGCACAAATGGAGAGTACAAGCATCTCGATTAATTCATGTCTAAATATAGCGGCCCGGCGTTCCCAATGGTCTTTTTTTTCCTCCCCCCCCCCCCCCCCCCTCCCATCTAACTCTGTTCCCTTACCAGCGTCGGGCCGAGCTATGTCGGTCGTGCATGCTGGGTGAGAACCCGCGGGCGGGAAATTAACTCTAAAAGTTCGCTTTGACGTTGTCTCTATAAGAAAGCTGCTATAATTTTATGAGCATATCCTGTCTGTTATTGTTAAAAGGCGCCGTACGCATGAAAGAAAACAGCACAAATGAACAAAAATTAGCCACGACATTGGAAGACGAAGAATGCTTTAAATGCGCGACCTTGTGGAAAGCTTGGCGCTGAGAAAAGATGGCCTAGCTCAAGAACCCATGAATACCGTAAGAGCTCGTTAAATGCTGGCTCACTTTGTACGTGGAGATTTGTTTAATGTAAGTACTTAATGGTAGATAGACCCAATACTGATTGGAATGTCGAGTGACTATGACTATACGAAAATAACCCACGCTGGATTACATTTGACTTCTTTTTTGTTCACCACTTCTCTATTTCAGAACATGACCTCAATCAATATTAGTATTGATTTACGATAACTGGTCTAACGAGGAGGTGAGACTAGTTCGGTGTATATATGTGACTGGCAAACATAGAATAATATTCAACGAATATTGCAAGAAGTCGATAAAGTAGCCTTATGCGACAATCTGGTGGATGCCAACTTGCCCTTTCATTAATGTATACTTCTACATTGCGGATTTCCACAAAATTCATTTTACAACTCAATTTTCCGGCTTCAAGTGCTTTGAGATCAAGATACAGCTATACACGTATAAGGTGGGTGCAAAGCGCGACGCTTCTGTTATCGGTGCCAGCTGTCCCCCAAGAATTCAAGCAATTATTTCCACAATTAGTCACCAAATTTCGTTGACGTCTGCACGTAATGAATTAAAGATAATTAAGATTGGGGAAATTTTTCCGGAGAAAGAAACATCTCCTGTGGGTGAAGTTGAAGACAACCGGAAAGGCGCGAAAATGCGCGCGCGATTTAGTATGAAACGTTGCAGCAATAACACCGTCAGTCAAAACATGCCTTTATTTGTCGTCACTGACTACTTGCCTAGAAATGTGAATGATTTCTGGCGGCTACCTTTTTTCTTTGTTTAAGTAAGGAAAACAATTTTCTCGGTTGACTGCGGGGCAGAACGCGACGCCTCTGCTGTTAGCCGCACCTATTTCCGTCAGGAGTAAAGTGTTCGATTGCACATTTAACCAAGATGTGCCATCATATGCCTGATTTTAGTCAACTGGAAATAGTGACGATTGCTAGAGCCATCTTGCCGAAAAAAACAACAACAACAAAAGACATCGAGAAGGATTGGGACTGTTTTGTGTGAGCTATTTTCTTATGGTTACTTATAGTCTGGACACACAGACTGAAAACGGAATGCGAATGCCACACTTTATTCTGCACAAGAACGCCGCATTTTATTGCTGGGATAGGGCAATACGGGACATTTATGACATTTTCATTTTGGCGTATTTCTGTTTGTTCTACTTTACATTGGCTTTGTGTACTTTCTGTGCTGACTGTCACGGTGGGGAAATAACCATCCCATTTAATTTTCTCTTGTAGTTAGGTCACCATTAGAAAAGGCGCTTATTCGCAAATTTTACGTTGGGCTTTGTCTCACCTTCCTATAATCCTACTTGTGCTGCCCGCCGCTGCTAGGTTCCTGTTAAACCGAGTTGATATAGTGATCTCCCCGTTAATACAATGCTCCCGACTTCGATTCCTGTACCAGAGTTAATTTTTCTTCTCCACTAGTCTCCTTCCCAGTTTTCTGAGAAAACGTCGGTGTTATTCTCTCTTGGGGGATAAACCCAGATTAACTTCGGTACAGATATTATTGCAATTTTCTTTTTCCTGGCAAAGTGATACAAATATATGGCAGCTTTATCTCTTATGGGTTTACTACAGAGTATCGCAAAGTCAATGCCTAGTATTATTTTATTCTACAGGTTCCAGAATTCTTTATTGTTATTTATTGGTGCAGATGACGGTGAAATAAGTTGTGGTGCAAGAGAGCAAGCGGGCAGAGCAGAAACGTCAGCGTAGGCTGAATATGGGTGAAAAGGAAGCGGCTGTCGGTCAGGTGGCCAGATGAATAGAATGCGGAGAATCGTTCAAACATAAATCAACAGAGATCAGCCGGCAAAGGCGGCTCTTCGAAGTTGCAGACCTCAGTCATTGCGATCTAAAAGAAAACCAAAACGTTCCTCTTTTTTCTCCCAGGGACAGTAGCCTCGCGCAACGGCAGTAGTTTGCCATTTGCCTTTTGTTGTGTCTATAGCATGATAACTATACAGTGAAACAGCAGGCGATCGCCTTTCTGGTATGCTACCGAGCCCTCCACTTCTGAGCAGAAAGCGTGCATTGTGCTTGGAGTCACGGGACGGCATCTATATATTGTCGTTTCAACACATCGGCCCAACATCACCCGCATAACAAACGGCATATTTTGATCTCTCTGAAGTAGAATCGAGGTCCTATGCAAAGTGTGGTACGCGCTGCGGTACGAGAAACCGATGTGACAGGTCTCATTTTTCTCACGTGCCACCACGGCTCCGTTTCGATGGAGCCTCCGCGTGCGCTAGCCGTGCTTCGCGTCCGGCTTCATGCCCGTTCATTGGTATAACCGAAGAGCACCACTGCTCCGAGTGTCGGACGGCATTCGCCGTCAAATCCGGCGCACGGATCTGGTGGCGCATATATCTCTGATAACGCTTGTCGTTATCAGAAGGTGGCGCAGCAGCACTATCGCGCCGGTCGGGCGCTGGAGAGTTGTTCGGACGCCTCTTGGGCACTTTGCCACTTTGCACTGAACAGACAGCGTGGGGGTAGTGGATTGCAGCAGATGGCGTTTGGCCTGCCAACCGAGGCCGACAAATGCGCCACCTGAGCTTGGCTTGCAATGTCATGACTCATTAGGGTATTTATTACACGTGTCCAGCAGATAAGTGACTCTCAGAAATGTGAGAAGGCGTGAAGCAGCATTGTGGGGTATGAGGGACCCTTCTGGAAACACAGAGGCTCACGTGCAGGCACGCACGTAAAAGACATTTCTACTCCAAATTCTAAAAAAATAATAAAAGCGTTGCTTTCATCGCAGTAACTTTGGCACAACTACAGAACGTGTTCAATGTCTCCTCTCTCGTTGCATCAAGTACAGAGCGGAAAATTGGTATGCCCTGTCTTGAATAACCATGCTGGCTTATAGGCAGACCACGTCCCAACCCGACGCAGTTGCGAGGCTTTCTCTCGATGAAACAGCCTGGTTACGCAGGGCGCATATTTACGCAGACGGCAAATGCACGCATATTGCGCACATTTGCCGAACTCGATCAGATGAAGCCAACAGACAATGAAACCAAGAAAGGCGCAGGGTAAATGACTTGTTTTGATTGAAATGTAGAAATGATAAAGTAAAGGGAAATGAAAGTGGACGAAAAAACAACCTGCTGCAGGTGGCAAGTTTTCCCACTTGAAGCAAGTTGTTCTTTTGCCCACTTTCATTTCGTTTTACATCACAATTTCTACATTTCAATTAAAACAAGCAATTTACCCTACGCTTTCCTTCGTTTCATTGTCTGTTGGCTTCATGTAATTGTGACCAACAAAAACTGGATCCCTTGGTTTCTCTTCATCTCCTTTTTTTTTTTGCAGAACTCGGACTCCCGTGTCGTGCGACTGAAAAGTTCATGCCCAGCACGCCCGTCTCATTTTGATCCCTCCACTCGCTAGGCTGTGTGTTGTAGCGCTGTTGCCGCTATCGGAATCCCCGTCAAAGTAGGAACGACAACAAAGCAGCTTTTGAATATTGGAACGTCTCACTAAATTTTCCATCTAAGTACCTAGCCTGCAGTCGAGCACACGCAGATCAAGTGGCCTCCGCATTTTTATACAAATGCAGTCTTTTTTTCTTTTTATTGAGATGGGAATAATTGGAGGAGTCATCGTCACCATATACTAGCGGCGGCTATTCGTTTTCACTTGGTTACATAAATAAAAGATAAAAGTAAGAACTGGTAATGAAGAATGCATTGGTTCTTGCAGTAGTTAAGTAGCTAAATAGAAAAAAAAAGCAGAACAAAGTTTAGCGACACAAAGAGAGCAAGGGGTCTTGTGTGAAAGGAGGAACACGAGTACGTGTAACCAACGGCATCATTGCACTAATAGCGGCAGCAAACGTTTCTTGCTGTAGCGAAAGAGAAAATTGGCAAGATTTCTTCCACTCGGCTAGCTCAGCCAAACGACCGGAAGCGGTCTTTCTTAGACGAGGATAGTACCCGCCTGCTATGCTCCTCCGGGTCGTGAGTTTCCGGGAACTGGAAGGCACAGCAGTGGTAAGGGTAAGTGAGGTGAGCCACCCTTATGAACCGGAAGTGGTAGACAGAAGGGAACTCGCGCAGCGCTGGCGCGTCGCGGAGCTCGAGCACTTCTAGGGACTCCAGTCCACGGGTGGGTAGTTTTCGTAAGGCTCGTCTCGGAAAGGTCTCTGCGAAAAAGAAAGCGGGCGACAACAGAGACAATGAGTGCGTTGCTGCGAAGACGTTCAAGTCCCACACGACTCCGGTCACACATTTCTATAAAAAAACATATTTTCATCGTCGTTATGCTTGTCGTTTTGTTGCGGGGTTCCGCTCCTTCAAACGTTTCGCCGGCATTTTCAACTCACAAGGTTCGTACTTTGATTCTGCTTTTCTTAACGCTGATCGAGTAGGGCAGTGGCGTTAAAAAAATTCAAAGGTATCTTTGCCACCACGGCACTCGATATCTTAGATCGGAAAAACAAAATGGCAAGAAGAGGGATTACGTATTGGGATGGCTACTGTGGAATTAAATTTAACGCGTGAGAACTCAGTTTGACTGAGTTTAGCAAACACAGCTCCCACACACAGTCAAGTGCATCCTATAAGCTAATACTGCGGTTGTAATTAATATTCCAAAAGTAAAACAAAATCTAACTTTCGTTGGCTGCATTATATAACACTAAAATACAAGAAGGAGGCATGTGTAAATGCGTAATTCTTCTAGCCTACCTCCCAAGTTTCAGACCGTTGAAAGAAACTTCTTGTACCTAATCCACAAAGCTGTTTACCATTGGTCGGCCCCCTACGCTAATAATATGTCACCACGACTGACTGGCACATGCTGTTACAGAAACTTTTGGCGTAAGGACTTTTTTATGGCTAACGACCCCGGACACTCAGACGATGTGGCAGCGATAATATTCCTAGCCACCATATTAGTCATAGACGCACTGAAATATACAAAAGCTAACGACGAGGACAGGGTTGATGGACGCAAGTGCATACTATACTGAATCACGACGCATACGCGCATAATGAGTTCCGAACACGTATATCTATATACGAGGCCGCGATGTGGTCCAAGATGAACAGTCATGCAAATGAGAAAATATACAGATGACATAATACGTACGCAAAGACGCAACATGCGAAAAGCGGGTTTCATCACACAAGGCGCACAAAGATGAGTATGATTTACTTAGACAATCAATCAATCAATATTTATTTGACGACGAAATCAAGTACAACATGGATATACGTTCACATTCGGAGGTCCCGAAGTAACAACTGTCGGGGGAACCTGCTACAAACACATATTAATATAAAAGATGGAAGTCGGTTGCGTTTACATAACTGTTCCGAATGCGGCAATCCGTAGTATACGTTTACTATTCCCGTTTCTTCAAATAAATGTTCAAGTGCGTTCAGCGTAGTATTTTGCTGTGTACTTTTCGATGGCCAACGGCAGAGCAATTTTATGAGCGTGAAATGTCGGTGGGGATCAGTTGTGTGTATTTTGATTTGTAGTTGTCGCCTATGAGGGGAGGGGGGGGGGGGGGCAGGTAGCGTGTCTTGCGCATTCATGGGTTAGATGAAGAACGTACTCATTGTCCTTGCCACAGGAGCAAGTTGGAGATGCCGTCTGTTTTATGCGGTATAGAAAATGTTTTGTCTAGGCTGCTTCAAGTCGTACCATGCTCGATGAATTAGTGTCTTGGTACTTCTTGAAAAGCCTAAATCTAACTGTTGTTCAGATAAGGCTCCCCTTCGTAAAGGATCGATTCCTTAGTAATTTCCGTAAAATAGTCGGACATAAACAATTTGTTATTTACTACTCTTAATATACATCACGTATGTATCAGTGATAACAGTATGAGGTGAATTTCAGCATCTTTATGGACCGGTTTTGCGAGCGAGTCCGCTAATTCTTTGCCTGCTATACCACCATAAGAACTCTTTTGTAAACACTGTCCTGGGCCCGTTATCATAGCAATAATTTGCGCTAGAATTGTTTGTAAAACTAAACTCCAACGCAATGCCAAATTAATAAAAGCAGTGCCATAGTAAATATGAAGGATATTAGGGAGGCTTCAAGCAACCAGGCAGACAAAGTAATTGCGTCATTGCTTTTTCTATCTTGCTGGGTGCGTCCGACGTAGTACTAGCAAAATGCGTTAGATATGACTTACCTCCATGCCGTTTTTGGTGTCTCGTTGACGCTATTCGTTTATTTCTTAATATGATCCTTAATACAAAATATTTTTATGTGCTCAACGCTTAGACGTACTCTGTCCCAGGAAAAATGAAGGTTAATTGGTTTGCGTTCAGTAGTGTTTTATCCGAAGACCCCTTGTCGACAGCGTCAAATACTTAGCGCACAAAACACAAATTATTTTAAGTGCCACTTCCAGACGAAAGTGATTGAAAATTATCGCAACTCATCAATGGCAGTGTGGCGGAACTAGTGATTGCGTTATGATTGCTGTGGCTGCGCCACGATCGATCCATGGCGGAACTTAGCGGTAGGGGCATGTTTGTCTCAGTAAATGACCGATATTCATGCCAGAGTTTGGAATTCCATGTTGGATCAACCTCGTTGAAGGTCTTCCTGGCTAGACAGCGCGTCCCCTCGTCGTGACTTAGTCGGACGTGACTTGGTGCTCAGAGAGAGAGAGAGAGAGAGATAGGTATACAAGCTTTAATGCTATGTGTGAGATGACTTGGCGCTCACTCACACACTATACACTACCGCCTCGCGCTGATGACTCTTGAAAAGCTTCCCGATATGCCACGTGCTTGTTCGTCATCTTTTGCATTTGGCCTGTCTGCTCCTGATCACTCAAAAGGCGTATTCGGTCGTTCTAAGGCTGACCCACTTTCATGTCGGTATTCATGTGCTTACGAAGCACACTGCTTCAAACATATAGCTTGCAACTTAGATGTCGCCGAAGACGATGGATGCGGTAGCCTATATATGAGCACTTTCCTTATCCCTGGGTTCAGGAACACCGACGAATATCTTCTATGAATACGGGAGCCGTCGGCGTTTACTATAGTAGTTTGTAGGGTACACAACAAAACGTTGTTAAAGGTCTTTCATTAGGGGGAAAAAAAAAGAAACACTTCCGACAGCGGGGCATGTCTCTTGAAAAATTAACGTTTCAGGAAAACAATACTGATTAGTATTTCGCAAAGCAGAGTAGACTATACAATCTCCGTCACCTTAAGGTGTAAATTTATAATAATGAGAAAAAAATGCAACAAAACAAATAAAAAATACATTAAAGGTGCCAGAGCCATACTATGATTGTGAGGCACGCGATGGTGGTGGAGTCCGGATTAATCTTGACCACCTGGGGTTCTTTAACGTGCACCTAAATCTAAGTACACGATCGTTTTTGCATTGTGCCCCCATCGAAATGAGGCCACCTGTTTGTCGGGATTGAACCCGTGACCTCGAGCTTAGCAGCGCAACACGATAGCCTCTGGGCTATCACTGGCGGGTGTAAACATATATCTAAAGCCATGGCATTTAGATATATGTTTACACCCACCGCAGTATAAAGTATGAAATTATACAACATAATAATTTAATTTTGTATGGTAATTATTTCATGTTTCATAATTTCGTTAGAGGAAATAGAAGAGTACTTACAAGACTACTACTGTTTGCAAAGCTCTCGTATAACAGACACCTGCTTCAAGATATCAATATGGAAAACTATAATTAAATTGACTAAATTTCAACGCGCACTGGCGTATCGTTTCCAAGGTTTTATATACGACTCGACGAAGGAGCACATTACCCGTGCATTTGTCTTTGAGTGTTATGTTAGCAGAAGGGAAATAAGACTTATTTGTGACGTGTCTCCGCAGGACGTGACACAACATTACTTCGCTGCTTTCCTTCGTAACACGGATGCCAAGGCTTAATGAGCATTATTTTTTGTGTATTTATGTCATTTAGGTATAAAAGAGAGCGAGAGAGAAGGAAAGGCAGGAATGTTAACTAGACTTAGTCCAGTTTGTTACTCTTCATAATGGGAGGGGAAGGGGAGTCAAATAGAGATAGAGAGATAGAAGACACCGAGTCCAGATTATTCACACGCACTACTCAAGGTGCAGCATATCTACAACCGAGCACTTAACGCCTTCATGCGCGCGGTAATATATACTCTTTAGGTATGGACAGCGCGCCTTGCAGGAAGGGCTGATAATGCCCCCTATTACGACACAGCGCGATGAGATGACTCTCCCAGAATAGGTCTGTCACGTGAGAGGCGGCAATGCTTTTCTATGGTAATAACCGCTGTTTTGACATCGTTTGCTGCACGCTCTTGTTTTCTGCAACGAATAAAATGACATGACTGTGTTCTGTGTCAATAAAGCCTCGTCGCTTGCGCACGGTTTCGTGCGAAATCACTGAAAGGACTCCCCTTTTTTAGGAGCTACTAAAAAGACATACTTTTGGGGCGCTATTCAAACACATCGCGCGAGTAACCATTAACACCCTGCCACTGAAAAGGCAGAAAGAGTCGCGCCGGTCCTGTGCGTGATAAGCGAGCGGACATTGCTACGCCCGTCAGTTGCCATGGCGACGAGACCTTTTCCTTTCGTTGTACTTTTCGGTGGTATGTTGCGCCGATTTTTTCACTGGATGACGCTGTGATCATCGGTCTATTTAAGGGAAGTGTGAAGAGAAATCATCTGGACGCGGTCACCGCGGCATTTGTTGCGACTTGTCCCACACCTAAAGAGCATGTACACCATGTGCACCGAATTTATAAAAATCACCTGTGGCAGATAGAACAATTCTAACACTTGAACTAAATTAATTGTTGAGGTGGGCGTCACTTCTACGAAAAATCTAGATGCTTAATTGAATAATTAACATACTTATGCTAATAACTTGCTAATTTATTATAGTGCGGCACATATTACAATTTACTAATTGTAGCCGGCGAGTTCGCAAGGCGTATCCACTTAAGGGGAATTCTCAGGACGACCGCAGTTTCGGAATATTAATTTTCAAAGTGTGCGCCGAAATACATTGGCATTCCAAATAATTTTGTGCTTCAGTTCATAAAACAGCTTTTTCCTAAAAAAAGTGGAACATTAGTGCATTTTTGCCGCAAGTTTGACGGCGCATATCTCAAAACCGGCACAATTTACAGAATTCGTTCTAAGCCTTGCAAACTCACTAGCTATAATTCGTAAATTGCAATATGTGTGGTGAATTTATTAGCACAAACTTAATTATTGAGATTTGGTTAATTTTCCAATTACGCATTTGATTGCGCGTGAAAGTAGTGCCACCTCATCGAGTAATTCCGTTCAAGGGTTGGAATTGTGCTATGTGCCACAGGCGCTGTGAGTATATATATATATATATATATATATATATATATATATGAACGGGAAGAGAGGGGCCCGATTTTTATAAGTCATATCATAAAAAGCCAAGAGAGAGAGAGAGAGAGAGAAATAGAAGAGAGGAAAGGCATGGGAGTTTCACCAGAAGCACGTCCGGTTTGCTACCCTGCACTCAAGAAAGGGGGTATAGGGATGAAAACAAACAGAGACAAATGAGATAGAGAGAGCACAGTTTCGCACACATTTGAAGCTTCGAACCGAGTCTACACATGGTCGCCAAGACCTGTCGACTTGAGGTATTGTAACAACGCTTTCGTGGCTTTCTATGCCATCGACGCATACGGCCATGGTCCAAGGATCTTCATTTCCGAAAATGGTCTAGAGTCGAGCCGTTTCAATGCTGTCAGGAGAGCTTCACGCTCGACGTCGTACTGGGGACAGAGACATAAGACGTGTTCAATCGTTTCTCTGACTCCACAAGAGTCGCACATGGGCGTATCCAGGACTGACGCTGCAAGAAAGCTTCATATCGTGGCTAAAGCTATGACATACAAATATTTGTCTTCTCTCAACCTCCAGAAGTGTCATCTTCACAAAACTGACCCATCCTTAAAGTTACAAGTGCCATCAAACGTTTTCCGCTCTGAGGCCACAGTATTGTGCCGCCTCTGACTCAAGGTGGCATTTACAAAGGCCTACTCGTTCCTCATTGGAATAAGAAGCCAAGAAACAATGACACCAGCATAGGGCAAATTATCTGCAGTTCTTAATTGAATAAAGAAACGAAAAATACATGCAAAATGAATATCGATGAAAAAACAACTGGCCGCAGGTGGGATACGAACCCACGCCTTTGCATTACGCGTGCGATGCTCTTACCAATTGAGTTATCACGGCACCGTTTTCCTAGCCACTTTCTGGGGGTATTTATGTTTATCTACTAGAACCAATGGGCTTCTTTTCTTTGCGCTCATTACATAGCGAGGGTCTCGAATCCGGCAGCTTTGATGTCTTCAGGTAGCATGCATGAGTTTATTGACCAGTTGCCTTCACCGAAACAAAGTTCACGTAGGACGTGACGCCTGCGGCAGACCGGTTGTTCTAGATCCACACTTCAAAGCTGTGAGTGGTGGCGCTGGCTAACACTTCCAGGGTTAGTTCTAGTAGATAAACATAAATACTCCAGAAAGTGGATGGGAAAACGGCGCCACGATAGCTCAACTGGTAAGAGCATCGCACGCGTAATGCAAAGACCTGGTTCCGTATCCCACCTGCGGCCAGTTGTTTCTTCATCCATTTTAATTTATTTATCATTACTTCAATTCAATTAAGAACTGCGAATAATTTTCCCTATGCTCTCCTTGGTGTCATTGTTTGTTGGCTTCTTATGATATGACTTATAATACAGGGCGTTTCAGCTAATATCTTCAAAAATGTTTAAAGGTTGCCTGTTGTAGATAGCACAATTCTAGTCCATGAACTGGTCTACTCGAAGAGGCGGACATTACTTGCACAAAAATTCAAATGCATAATCGACTAATTAACAAAACTTCACTAATTAGGTTTTTAACTAATTACCTTATGGGCCATATTGCAATTTACAAATTCTAGCCATGGAGTTCACAAGGCGGATCCACTTGGAATGTATTCTCAGGATAACACAAGTTTCGAGACAATAATTCCTGAACATGGCGGAGAAATGCACTGTCTTTCTACTTACTTTCTCAACAAAGCGTCGTTTCATGCATTGGACAAAAGTAACTGGTGCCTTGAGCGGCCAGTCGCGCGGCAATTTTGCGTGTATTCGCTGGCTTCTTTCAGGCTCCGGAAAACACTTTTATGTAGCACGTACTGAGCAACAGAAAGCTCTATCTGGAATGGTTCATGTTGCTTTACAATTTTCTCATTGACACTTTTCATCTTATTAGAATAATTGCAAAGTTGATTAATATTTAAGACAAATTATGTAGCGGAATGCAAAAAAAAAAACAAAAAAAAACAATCTGAGTATCTCCAAGCTACGGCAAACATTATCTTTGTTCTGTCCAGCTACGTGGCATTTGTATATTTTTGAACCTTGGTGCATGATAGTTGGGACACCCCGTATATGTCGTTAGTGGGTGATTTCTGGCGATGGGGCAATCGTTGCTGCGGAAGAATACCGAGGTCGCCCCCGTCTTGTTCGAAGGGCTTAGCCTTGAAGACTCTGTAGGACAGAGGATGTTAGCTTTACCAGCGTTGGGCAGCACTGGTGTGGTATAGTTGCAAGTATCCTATGAAGCTGAGTCCTGTCTAGTTTAAGCATAGATGCCACGGATGTGCCCCACGTTTTATCGGCGAGAAACCTTAGTATAAGGGAGACAAAAGAGCTCATTCTTCAAGATGTGGAGGCTCTACGAGGGGTGCCTGTTTATGATAATGCCTAGGGATCGGTGAGATTTGGTATATTAAACTGTTTTGTGGTCAATAGAACCGGGGTACCAGGTCATGGGCTTGTGGGTCGAAATGCTGAGGCCTCCAGCACGGACGTACGCCGATGTCAGGGTCTCTTCTTTTTTGGTGCCGTGCACGCACCTGGGGACGTGTTAGTGCCGAGGCTCAGATGCATATATTGTCAGCATATACGGAAAGGTAGGCTGTCTGTGGTAGAACTTCGGCAAGTCCAATATCGTTAGGTGGAACAAAGCGGGGCTGAGAACCCCGTCCTGCGGGACGCCACGGCCGGTGTAATGGTGAACGGTTCGGCCATCCGCACTTAGCACAAAGATAACCGGTGGGTCATTAGCGTAACAGAATGGGTTCCAACGGAAGGGAAACGCAGTCGAGGATGCCAAGGATTTGGAGGGTGTGTTGAGATTAGGAAACTTGGAGACATACTAGTGGGGAGTCGGCTGACCCAAGACATGGGTAATTGGAGTTTGTTGGTAGAAGCCTTCGTCCTGCACTCCACATGAATATGCTGATGATGATAGCGATGATGACATAATTTGCCGGTGGACACTTTCTCTGGCGCAAGAAGATGCCCCAGCTTTCCGCGTGGCCAATTCACGGATGGACAAAGTACGGGATATATTTTTCTCTGTCGTAGCTGTCCTTGTCACAGTTAATACGTAGGATGATAAAAAATTTAATTATGAGTTTTGCGTGCCAAAAGCACGATCTGATTATGAGGCACGCTGTAGTGGGGGACTCCGGAATAATTTGGACCACCTGGGGTTCTTTAACGCGCACCTATATCTAAGTACACGGGTGTTTTCGCGATTTTGCCCCCATCGAAATGCGGCCGCCGTGGCCGGTATTCGATCCCGCAACCTCGTGCTTAGCAATACGCAGGTTATTCTCTGCCAAGTCTTGTTGCAGTAAGATTATGGCTGCCGAAAATCAATCTGAACTCTCATTAAACCCACATCGCGCACTATTGTGGCGCATTTGCACAAATATAGCGTCCGATCTTTTTTTCTCGGTACTTCTCACTCGGAAAGTACGCTCGGCGATATATTCCGAATCGCGGTACGAATATAACGCGATATTTTTTTGTCTGTGCTAACGGGTTCACCTACCACACTCCTGAACGACGGAAAAAACCCAACCCTAAGCCCCGCGTGCTATATCGTAAGCGTATACTTTAAAGCGTATACACACTTTAAATGCAAAGTGGCGCATCAGGGTGTGACGGCTACAAAAATGCCAGGTTACATAGGGGACCCAACTTCTTAAAACTCACCGTTCACGTGTCATAAGAAAGAAAATAACAGGAAAAGAAGGAATGAACCAAGAGCCTGCAGGCATCCGTCTTAAATAAGTGTTTGTGGTTGTCATTTTAGTTTACTGGCGCCCCTTGCTGTGGCTGCGGTTGGCTGGCGTTATAAGCACAAACGTTTTTTTTTTTTCGGATCTCAAGTCAACCTCCCTAGCGGTATACCATGGGGTGGTATTATGTGGGGTGACAAAAATGTTACGCAACAAAAAATAAATTATTTGATTGATGATATACATGCAAATTTGGTTGTTTGTCCTTAACTCGGGATCGTCTCCTTGCAACTCTTCAACCCACTCAGGGGCCATATTTTGTATGCGATATTGTTTTAATTTTCTAATATTTTCTGACTTGTCATTGGTCTCGCTAGAAGATGCGCCCACGTTATAGCAGGGTTCGGTCATTCGGTTCGATGCATGATAAGAAATTTATTGTTCTATTTATTATTATTTTTGCTTGGTTTTCATTTTTTAGACAACATCCAGACTTTATTAATGAATATTCGTGTTCTAGAACACTTTGATATGCGTTCCTAGAAGCGAAACAGGCCTGCAATTATTTCTGTCCAACACTGACTAATACGGAATACCCAAGCGTGCGGTGATTTTTGGTACTTTTTGTTAAAGACGTGGTCTCATTATTTTGATGACAAGTCAAGCGGAAAAGCCGTTGCCATAAAGCGGCAGCAGAGTCTTCTGCGTGTCCCTTGCTGTTTTCTAACTTAATGTGTCGCACACTTTGCCGCCATTTGATGGCCGTGGCGATAGTTGTTGCTTATTTTATATTATCAAAGATATTCACAGAGAGGCAACTAAATGAACATTATCAGCAGTACGCAAAAGAGTACGTTCCCTAGTGTATATTATTTGATTATATTTAAATAATCGATAAACTTTTAAGAAAAGGACAACAAAGAGAGAGAAAGAAAATTTACGAAGCATAGGCTTTTATACTGCAAGCAGCACTGAAATAGGAATTCCTTTAAGAGGCACTTAGTCAGGGCATCCGTCGTGACAAAGGCTACGAATGCGGAGCTGAGCTTCCAAATTATATATTATTTGCAATATTCTGTAAATGACCTGCTGCGCAACGCTAGAACCTAATGACCAAGCATCGTTCACAGGCTTTTTTCTGCGCCTCTCTTGGAGCAAAGGGATACGGCGAAATGGAAAAGCGTTGGTCGTTCACTCTGTTTTCTTGATTTTCAGGATTTTTTAAATGAAAGAATTGCGCGTTGTCGTGGCAGACTTTGATGCAGACTTATAACAATATAAATAAACCTAGCGCTGTAGTCATTCAACAAACTTGGAAGCAATGCGAAGTGCAGGCTTGGAATGTGTTTTTGTTGATGGTTGCTGTACTAGGCATTTCCATTCCGGCTCCGCGAGTTTCACTTTCTTTCGTTGAGCTGACTCGATATCCCGAGTTTTTCGTAACGTGGTTTTCTTGAGTTATTGCCCCGCAGTTGTACAGGAACTCGTGATGGTGGTTCAGTGATGCCATCGGCAGTAAGCAATGAGAAGATCACAATTTACCAGCGAAGGCCTGCAACCTTTAAACTTTGCCGCGTTTCACATACGATGTGAAGTGAATTGAACGTTTATACTGGTAAAATTTCTACACAGATCATAATAGTGTTAGTAATGTATGGTGGTAGATATTGTTGCTGAAAGGGCATCTATCTATACAGCCGTACTTCCATTGTGCGAAAGGCCATCAATGGAACCGAGAAAATGTTTGTATTTCCTACCGTTCAATCACTCGCGCGCCGCAAAAGAAAGCATGCACGCACACCAGGACCACATTTTATTTTATTAGGCATGTTTTAGAAACTCCATACAGATGCTGCAGTACTACTTCGCCTTTATTTTCTGATGAAATAAGCTTGTGCGCAGGAAACATGCTTATTCATGCGTAACCGTGGCGGCAGTACGCCTTACTGACGAAGAGCTCGCATTACTTTTTAGAACACTTGGGTACGACATACGTGACTGTGTGCTACATTTCCTTTACACAAGCTGGTGCATAGCTACAGTTTTCTTGCTCATTGGTTTTATTTCTTAAGCACTCGAGCGCTTTTACTTTTTCACTCCTTCAACGTGACTGATTGTGTGACTGATGCAAATAAAGATTTCTTCGAGGACAGCGCTATGCCTACGTCCTTTTTCAGAGTGGTTAGTTCCGTTTCTTTTTCTTTTTTTTTTGCGCTGGCTGTCCGCGACGTATTTTACTTCTCTAGGCGAAGCTCCTTTCGAAGGGCTGGCTTGCCGAAGAAAGGACATGATTTTCCCCTTAAGAGAGTCTTTTTCATGCGGGGCCTTGGGTATATAGCCAAGCCCGTGATTGTCTAGAGCCTATGTAGTTGGAGACGGGCACCAAGTTTTGGGGGTGCAGGGACCAGGATGCCCATTGCTCACCTTGTTGAAAAGAAATGCGAGAGCAGCGTCTGGGGTCCTCTGGTTAAAGAGTATAGCTTTGCAGAGCACCCACGTGACAGAATTTTGCAAAAGGTCGATTGAAACTCTCTGCATACGGAGCAGGAGCGAATGGAAAGTCAAATACAAAAAAAAGTTGCTAGATTCGCACTTCGTTTAGGAAACTTCGCGCGATGCAAATCGAAAGCAGCTTTCCTGATAGAAGAACATTTGAAGGAAAACAACAATAGTCATAGGGCGTGAAAGTGCGGCAAGGCGCATCGTGCTCTCTCCCTCTCCTTCTATTTTTTTCTTTTCTTGCCTTTCTTCTGCGGAGAGCGCGCAGTGCTGTTCCTCGGGCTAAGCGCATTCATGAATGCGTGCCCATTGCTACGCACTACTGCTAGTGACATAGAACTTCCCCCCGCAATGAAACTAAGCAATTCCAGGTTTCAATACTTCCTGATGATATGTGCCTGCGGGCGTGGGGCCTAAAACACACTAAAGTTGAAAACTCGCTTCGGGAAGGCACTGAGATGACAGCGGGTTTTTGACAGAGAGTGACGAGCACATTTCGGCCGATAAGATCGGTGGTTCTGCCTATCAAGCGAAGGGGGCCTTGACAGCCTTCACTGCACATTAAACCAGATTGGAGCACCTGCGATGAGTTGTGAGACATTTTTACAAGAGAGAGAGAGAGAGAGAGAGAGAGAGAGAAAAAAGAAAAAGCAATCTCTCAGAAGAAAAGATTAGATTAACAACACGGAAACGAGCAACATTTATCCCGGCTGGGTACCCTTCACGGGATGAAGGTCAAAGAGATAAGGACATGAAGGTAAAAGTAGACAGAAAGAAGGAGCGTAAAATATGCCCACATGCGAGGAAAGACTATGTCCGGCAATTTCTTCTCCATCGGAAGAAATAAAAAAAAAAATAATTCAAGAACTGAGATGAACCTTCGGCGCGGAATTATACATTTCCAATCCAGTGCATCTTCAAAAGGATTTTATTCACCCTTAGGCAGTGGCGGGCACAGGTTCATTATCACCGGGATCGGCCATTCGTCGCGCAGGATGGCAGGAACGCTATGAAAGTGAACTTGGAGTTCCATTTTATTCTATGAAATGCATTGTACCGTCTTCGCTTAACACAATTTCGCAGTCTTGACACCCCTATTGATAAAAAATGTGGGTGAAATTATAAGAACTGAAGCTGCGGAAAAATAAAATGATTTTCCGGAAAAACGCCAGGGAACCCTTTCTTGATTATTTCGGCTCCTTAGGTGCACGAAAGAGTAGTAAAATTCTGAAGCTATACATGCTTTATTGCGGGATCAAAGAATAGGCACGATTATTCGTTAATAAGCACAAGTACAACGGTGTGGTTACAGTACATTCAGTAACTACTTTCAGTTACAGTAATTAACTCCGCAATTACAGTAATTAATCCGGCAAAGCTGCGCGGTAATTTCCGACGTTACTTATACACATAAAATGAACGCGAGAAGCGCATGTATTTTGCATATTATTATTACTGGATAACGGGAGTATGATTGATGTACTCCCCTGAGTCATTCCAATGCCGGAGCCATTCTTGAGCCAATTATCCAATACGATCCTGGTATTCCAAGATAAAGCCGATTTTCTTCTCCGCCTATGAATGTAACTTGAAATTGAGGACTTCAGCCATAATTTGGCATTCCAAACTTTCCATTGCACTCGTCAATTTCAGTTTGTACATCTGAATCACGATTAAATTCAGTTTTTTTTTTTCGCCGAGCATGTGGTCCATGTGCTTTTACTCATGACTCTACTTATATTGAATGACAAAAATTCTGAACCGAGCTTTAGAAGGGAAAAGCAACAACAACAACAACAACAACAACAACAACAACAACAACAACAACAACAACAACAACAACAACAACAACAACAACAACAACAACAACAACAACAACAACAACAACAACAACAACAACAACAACAACAACAACAACAACAACAACAACAACAACAACGAAAAAAAAAGAACGGCTGCAAATTGTGTTGCTTTCTTACAGATGACTGAGGTTCGAGAGTCCGTAGAAGGCATCGTCTTCAACCACCGTCAGCTTTCGATTTCCGCGCAGCCTCCTGCAAATAAATAATTGGTATTAGAGCCCTGATCGTTTAAACTTGTAAACAAAGAGGTACGTCGCCTACAATGCCTCACTATAAGCCACTTTGCTTTTTAGATATGTGCTTGCCAGAAGGCGCGTGGCACGTAACTGGTTTGTCTATGCATTTAGTGGAGACACTACTAAATGCATGGCACAGTACATGCATGGCAAAAACAAGTTGATTTGTAATGCAATACGCTGAGAAATAAAGTCAGAATTACAGAGCACGAATGCTTCCCCCGACTAAACTTTCTCGTCTACACTGCAGGCTCTAAGAATTCTGACTTCCGATACTTACACTTCAGCAATCTTGGAGCCGTCAAATGCCGCTGCACGTATGGCTGCAATGGCGTTGTGATTGAGGATTCTGAAAAGAAATCGAGAAAACGTTGTAACTGCCGGTGTTAACAATTTGTACGCGGCTGTCTATTGAGCTCGTTATCGCTGCCGTCACCGGTAAAGTAATATAAACAAGATAATCGCTTCTCTTGTGGCTTACAGTGTTCCTGCCTTGACCTGGATAGAATAGGCTGTAAGCTCAGCGATGCGGTTGCTGTCGAAGTCCCTGAAAGCAAACAAAAAATGCGAGAACGATGTTTTAGAATTTAAATGCACGCAGAGGGTTGGTTTTGCTTAATGAAAACAAAGCCAGTTGTTTAGAGAAATTGCTTTTGGATGAAAAATACATATTTGAGAACAGAGCTTTATCTGTTCCGACGCTGACTGCTCTATAGTAAACAGGCATTGCCTAACGCTGGGGAAATAATGTGCTGTAATTATGTTCAAAAAGAAGAAAAGAAAACGACAAACGCTTTGTTTTGTTGTTTTCTTTCTGCGTAAAATATTTGCTTGGTAATCTGAACGTAGCCGCGGATGCTGATACGGCACGTTTTGCCTAGTAAGCATCTGCCACGACATGTCATCTCAGTATTTGTCGTGATATGCCACCATTCAAACTTCATCAAGAACGCAGGACAGTTGTCGTTTGACGCAGTAGCGAGGCTGTTTTTTCTGCCCTCCCTGCGCTCTCGGTTCGATACTGCCTGGACTGAGCTCTGAAATCCAATAATAAATATCTCGAATAACCTGCGATTTTCAATGTTACGAAAAATGGGGGTGTATTAAAATGCAACTGCCTCCAAATTTAGCCTATAAGGCACTGCCCCAAAGGTTTTAACAAAAAACGATCTTTAACGAATCTTTGCTAATCAACCTTCTGAAACTCACGTTATTAGCGGCAAAGTATATTCGCCTCGCGTTACAACTCATCTGCTAATAATGACATAAGGCATCTGTAGTGTAAAAATCACCACACACACACACGTATATATATATATATATATATATATATATATATATATATATATATCAGTGAAGTAAACAGTAACCGGAGCCGGCACAGAAGTAGTTGAAGAAATAGAAGCTCGTAGGAAAAACATAACAAGACTTTACTGACGTTTCGGCCGGGGTCCGGCCGTCATTTCGCATGTTATCTTGATAAAAATCAAGGTCTGAAATAAACATAAATGTCAGCAAATTAAAATGCGCTAACCATCGTCGTCGTCATCCCTCTCTTATGAAAAGAAAAAGAATGTTCCATCCACACGACAGTGGCACGCAGCTACGAAAAAAAAAAAATTCCCAATATGAGTTTTTCAGAAGCAAAGCTTCGCAGGAGGAATATCCAACGGCCCTTTTTTGTTTGTTAAATATCTGCTTGGAATGTGTTGACATCTCTATTGGCGTCCGCTACTACTTTTCCTTGCTTTTCATGAAACTCCCTTCACTTTGCGGATTCCTCAGGACTGATTTGACAGAATCAGTGTCTCTCAGCTTCGAGTTGATTAATTCGGTCTCACTCTGCGATCTGATAGCCTCCTGGATAGCTGGTTAGTTGGTCCCAAATTCAATCCCTCGGCCGGGCCGAATTTTTCTTCTACTGCGAAGATTTTTTTCCTGAGAAGCCCGTATTGCGCTTCATTTGTAGCTTCGTGGTACTTTCGGGTATAGATGGCAATTTTCCCTTTCTTGAAACTTCTTCGGCCTCGCGGACTCTGCAGAAATTATTTGACATAATCAGTCCATATTGTGTATACATTCCAGGACGAAGGCATCTCCCAGCAATGTCAGTTCATTTAATCGATTTCGGCCTTAAAGGCCCGAAAGCATTAGGTAAGGCAGGGGCTGCAATTGCGTACGTGGTACAAAATATTAGAAAAGGAACATCAATGGCGCGAGAGAAATGCGTTAGGGATATTTGGAAATCATTTCATTATTATGCAATTACAGAAACAAGTATAAGTGAAATAGTATAAAAAGGAACGGTAAGGTAATCTGGAAAGTTAATAAGCCCGTAGTGGCGGGTTGTGGTTGCGGGTTTATTAACTGTTAACGTTTTTCATATATTTCTAACGCATTTCTCTTGTGCCATTGGTGTTCCCTTTCTAATACGTTGCACGACCCTATTGAAGCCCCACCCTTACCTAATGCCTTCAGGTCTTTAAGGCTGAAATCGATGAAATGAACTGGCAGAGCTGGGCGTTTAAGTAAGGGCGTTTCTTTCCGACCGCGAGGTGAGCATCAGTATTCGCCAAATAACATCGGAGATATTTAAAATGTCTAATAAAAGCAAAATCTCAAGGAGCGATAATATTCTCTCTGCTCTTCAACATGGCGATGTGTCGCCTCGCGCGGGATCTGGATCGGATACCCGACCCATAGGTTATACGCTCTACGCAGACGACATCACGCTGTGGGCGAACAGATATTCTCTAGAGTATAAAGAATATACGCTCAAACCGCGGTATTAGTAGTGGAAAAATTTTCTCGAGGGAGCGGGCTGAAGTGTGCACCCGAAAAATCTGAGACCGTCTAGATACACGTGAAAGACTACAAATCCAGAGGGTCGACTAACATCGTGGTGAAGCCTGGAGAGTCAACCGGACCGAGAGGTACCCACGATGCGAGTCCTGGGTTTGTGGCTTCAGAGCGACGGGAGAGCAGCACAGACGCTCAAAACCCCACAACATAGTCCAAATGATACGTCGAGTGACGTATCGAAAGGAGGAATGCGGAGAGACGATACGCAAAGGCTCGTACAGGCCTTAGTGGCTAGTCCAATCACGTTCGGCTTACCTTACCAAATCCTGAACAGGGAGGAGGAAAGGCCGGCCAACACAATAATCCGTACCTCTGCCAAGGCGGCTGTGGGCGTGCCTAAATGTACCTCCACGGAGCGCACGCTAGCTTATAAGGAGTGCACAATACTTTCGACGAACTGATGGAGGTCACTCTGATGCAACAGCGGGAATGCCTCAACTTCACAAAAACTGGTAGGGCAAATATTGGCTTGACTCAATATTTCAGCGTAACCCATTTGTCTTACCGAACGATGAGATTCAAAATACAGTAGCTCCAATACCCAAGAACATGCATCCCGAGTACAACAAGGAAATGCGCAAAACACGCGCACAACATATTCAATCTAAGTACTCCAATAACCCTAGGTACAATACCTACTACACGGACGCAGCTGCGTGTGCAGAGGCGACCGGGCAGCGCTACCAATGGAGGTACACCCTGGTAGTCGTGAACGCTGTCTGCCAGCAGCGAATAACCACGTCGGCCACGGCGGGATCCCCCCCCGCCCCCTCGGCCGAAATGTGAGCAGTGGCGATCGCCCTCGCTCACGCGGAGCGTACGCAATGCGACTCGGTCGTGGTCACGGCCTCTCGGGAGACATGTCGCATGTTTCTCAAGGGGCACGTGACTGCGACTAGCCTCGCGATAATCCCCCAATCCTTGAACCACCGTCATCGCCTACTCTGGTGCTCGGGACACACGGGGGTACAGGAAAACGAGCGGGCTAACGCGTAGCTCGAGGGTCTACTAACCGAGCGACGGCGTCCTCTTCTAACCCCAACCCCTCGCTCCAACCCTCACAAGATCCCATCAATTTAAATGCCACAGATATCCTTGCTCATCAGCGCGGAGTCCGCAGAAAATACACGGCAGCTCACCGAAAAGTTAGCGGGGATGAGGCCGCCAATTGGCGCGAAATACAGACCAACCCGCCGTGGTTGCCCAGTGGCTATGGTGTTGGGCTGCTGAGCACGAGGTCGCGTGATCGAATCCCGGCCACGGCGGTCGTATTTATATGGGGGCGAAATGCGAAAATACCGGTGTACTTAGATTTAGGTGCACGTTAAAGAACCCCAGGTGGTCCAAAATTCCGGAGTCCCCCACTACGGCGTGCCTGATAATCAGATCGTGGTTTTGGCACGTAAAACCCCATAATTTACTTTTTTTAATACATACCAGGGTATTACTCCATCTAAATATGCTAAACGCCATGTATCCCACTCGCTATAGGGCCAACTGCCCTTGGTGGGGTGGCCTACCCACCCTAATTCATGTAACCTGGGAGTTCTCTAAGCACCCCCATAGGCCAAATAACAGTAACACAATGGAGCAGTGGAAGGCGCAGCTCACTCGCTTCGACCACCCCTCCTTAAAATCTTGTCCTGTCTAAAGGTGTCTGCTCTCTCTCTCTCTCTCTCTCTCTCTCTCTCTCTATATATATATATATATATATATATATATATCCTGTGAGACAAAGTTTAGGCAGTCAGACTCTCTTTTATTCTCTCGAGCGAGAGCCCCACCACCAGGCCCCAAAACGGTGATGATGAGTATGTAGAGATGAGAATATTAAGCGTATGATTAATGCTCACACTAATTTCCCCGCGCGCGCAAGCGGCCAGCCAGGCCGCGACTTAGCAGGGAGGCGCCGAACGAATCGTTTGAGACGCGAAACGTGAACGATCTCCGAACCACGATAACGATGGTCCGAAGAAACCTCGACGGGAGTAACGCGATAGTTCACGGGGGATGTTTGTTCATTAATAATGTAGGGTCCAAGGAAGCGGGATTCAAACTTCTCACATAAACCGGTTGTACGGATGGGCGTCCAAAGGAGCACTTCCTCTCCAGGACGAAAGGAGACGTCTCGACGACAGTTGTAGTAACGTTGCTTGCGGTCTAGCTGACTGACTTCTGTGTTGAAGCGAGCACGTTGACGACATTTGTCAAGTCTCGAGACGAGCTGTTCAGGTATATTGGCCGAGGTGTTAGTTGGGGCATTGAAGAAAAAGGCGTCGATGGTGAATGTCGGCGAACGGCCGTAAACTAGGTAGAAAGATGAGTACCCCGTAGTTTGTTGGATAGCGGTGTTGTGAGCAAACGTCACAAAAGGTAAAAGCTTGTCCCAGTTATCGTGGTTTGGCCCGATATACCTTGATATCATATCTATTAGTGTGCGATGAAATCGCTGTGTTAAGCCATTTGTTTGAGGGTGGTATGTGGATGTAGTCTTATGCACTGTGCCACAAGCCCTGAGTACTTCTTCGATCATTGTTGACATGAAAATCTTTGCGCTATCACGCAACAGTACACGAGGTGCACCATGACGCAGCACAACGGCATCCAGAAAGAAGTCGGCAACGTCTGAGGCAGAACTAGAGCGTAGAGGAGCGGTCTCTGCGTAACGTGTGAGATGGTCAACAGCTGTGACGACCCATCGATGACCTGCCGGCGTTATGAGCAGAGGGCCGACTAGGTCTATCCCAACGATGGCAAAAGGTGTCTCGGGACATGGGATGGGCTGTAAAAGGCCAGCAGGAGGCGAAGTTGGTCGTTTCCGCCGTTGACACTGGACGCAAGAAGCGACGTACTTGGCCACAAAGGTAGACATGCCTGGCCAAAAGAAACGGTTCGTAAGGCGGTGGTATTGTGCAAACCCAAATTTCCAGCAAATGGGTCGTCGTGAAAGGCTTCAAGGACTTGTGTGCGCAGCGACCGTGGAAGGACAGGTACCCAGTGGTGGCCGTCGGAGTTGTAAATGTAGCGGTGCAGCACATCGTTGTCGAGCTTAAATAGTCGCAGTTGTCGACGCAATTTGGCACACAAGCAGTCCCGCACATGCGATGGATAATGCTATTGCAGTAGGGATCAGAACGTTGACACGAGGCGAACTGAGGGACGCGATTGGAAGACAACGTGCCAGTAACCGCTTGAGGTAATAACGTAAGTGCAGTCTTAGTCTCATTATTAAGTGGCCAGCAATGTAGAGGCGTGCTCGAAGATAATAGTGGCAGGGGGCAGCGAGACAGAGCGTTGGCATCTTGATGCTTTTTCCCAGACTTGTAGACAACGTCAAAATCGTACTCTTGTAATCAGACCACCCAGTGACCAAGGCGTCCAGACAAATTTTTCATTGACGAAACCAGCTTAAGGCGTGGTGGTCGGTTATGACTGTGAAGTGGCGTCCACAAAGATATGGCCGAAGCTTTTGTATGGCCCAAACTACTGCGAGTCATTCATGCTCTGTTATTGAGTAGTTCTTTTCGGCAGCCGTTAATGGCGCGACTGGCATAAGCAACAACTCTCTCTCGTGTAGTGGTATCCCGCTGTAGAAGGAGAGCACTGATCCCATGGCCACTAGCGTCGGTGTGCAAACAAGTTGGTGCGTTCTCATCGAAGTGACAGAGGACAGGGTCGGTTGTTAAGGCTTGCTTGAGGGCTTGGAAAGAAAGTTCGCAGTCGTCTGTCCAAAGGAGAGCAGTGCCCGACGTCAGCAACTTGTGCAGCGGCAACGCCATGGCAGCAAAATGACTGATGAAACGGCGGAAGTAGGATGCCAGGACCAAGAAGCTTCTTAAATGTTGTTGATTTTCGGGGCGAGGGAAGCGAAGCACGGCAGCAACCTTGTCGGGATCTGGTCGAACGCCATCTTTACTGATAAGGTGGCCCAATACTTTGATGTTCTTTCGGGCAAAATGACATTTCTTTGCGTTGAGTTGGAGTCCAGCATCGGAAATGCATGTGAAAACTTCGTCCAAACGCTCAAAGTGCTGACGAAAAGTTGTAGAAAAAATAAAGATGTCATTTAAATAACACAGACAGGTCTTCCACCTAAGGCCGCGTAAAACTGTATCGATCATGCCTTCAAATGTTGCAGGAGCATTACATAAACCGAAGGGCATGACATTGAACTCGTAAATTTCGTCTGGTGTTGCAAAGGCTGTCTTGTCCTTGTTCGCTTCGTGCATGGGTATTTGCCAGTACGGGGATCGAAGGTCTAGACTTGAGAAATATTCAGCGCCCTGGAGGGAGTCAATGGCATCGTCGATTCTTGGCATCGGATATACGTCTTTGCGCGTGATCTTAATAAGTGCTCGATAATGGACGCAAAATCGTACAGAGCCGTCTTTCTTGCGGACCAACACAACAGGAGACGACCATGAACTGGACGATGGCCAAATGATGTCTCTTTTAAGCATGTCGTCAACGTTGTCCGCAATGATTTTCCGTTTTGCGGAAGACACGCGATACGGGCGGCGGCGTACAATCGAACTGCCGTCGGTTTCGATGCGATGCACTGCGACGGAAGTGCGTCCCAGAGGCTTGGAGTTAACGTCAAATAAGGCGCTGTGTTTTAGCTCTAGGGCGAAAAGGTCTTCTTTCCGTGCAGCAGTCAGACCGGGATGTATCGCGTCCTGTAAAGCAGCGGCAGCAGCATGATCATCAGTTGTGGTAGACAAAGGTGGTGATTTGGTGTGAAGGGGTACCAGCGACAGAGGTTCGCTGTCAGTAAAGCAAATCACAGTGGTGCCCTGGGAGAGCGCAACTGCCGAAGAAGTAGGGTTATGAATAGCGACGAACGCTCTACCGTCCTGAAACCGCACCAGACTAGGAGTAATGCTAAGCCCACCAGAAATGCAACGACTGCTCGGTGCAAGGAACACATCACCATTAACAATAGTATCAGAAGCCAGCGTTAAATATAGGCTCATTGCCCGCGGCAATGAAACAGTCGGTAGACGTGACGAAACGTAGGCTGTGAGCATCTTCTAAAGCAATTGCTTTAGAAGCAATTGCTTTAGAAGCAGGCTGGGTCTCGGACTCCCTCGAGAGGGAGATCGTGTTGAAGAGGTCTCGGACTCCCTCAAGAGGGAGATCGTGGGAGTTGAAATTTCGGCCGTTTTGGGGCGGGACGCAGTGGTGTAATACGGTAATACTTTGCAGACACGATTGTAAGCGCGTGACATATACGCTAGACTTGTTAGTTTAAAGTGGCCAAACCTCGTGAGGGGCCATTTAACAGGAACACCAACAACATATTTCGTAGCAAATTTTCGCGATGAATATGTGAAGTCTCTGCCACTGAATTTGGTTGACTGAATGGCTAATTATTTTTAATTATTTAATTAGCTAACTGTACATTGCGATGTGTCGTGTAGGTATTGTCCCCATACTCAGGTAACCCACTTGAACCGGCTGAATGGCGCTTTCACAGGCGATTCTTAAAAAAATCGTGTTCTGTACTTAGAAAATATACATACAATACGGTAATTGCAAAATCGCCTGAATTTGATATCGTTGCAAAGACGTCATGCCTGAAAAACAGCAAGAAAAGCGAGACAATAAGGAGCTGACAGGACAAAGCGCAGTTCTGTCCTCTCTTTCCCTGTTTCGTGCGCATGATGAATGCGGTATATACGGAACACGCAGTGCACAGCGACTGAAACGCGATGCTCTGAGCGAATGGATGCTGGCTCTTGCGCCACCGCTCAGCGCTGGGGAAATGGTTCTGATGCACCGTCGTATACGATAAAGGCGACGGCCTTTGTGACGCATTGTGGCTGCATTTGGCCCCGCAGCGATCCCCGAAGCACTCTCCGATGGCGCTTAAAGCACCGGCCGCCATGCCATAGGAGTATCGCGTTTGAATAGCTGAGCACTGTACATAATTGCGCCATGATGTGTGCTTTAAGTGACAGCATGTGATCATTTCAAACGACTCAAGGAATCATAGTTGCCCGAAACTTCCTGGAGCAAGTCAAACTTTCGTTATGCCTTTTATGGGAACTTCGTCGCGCACGGGTACCTGCGACAACCCTTCTCAATGAACCATCATTTCTCCGAATCCTTGAATGTTATATTATTATAGCTACGCTGCGAGCCACAGAGTCGCTAAGGCTCACATGGCGTTGTTAAAAACATTCGTTCTCAGTTCCGCTCCTTTAGCTGCTACGCAGCCGACGCGCCAGCTGTGTCCACGTGATCCGTCGGGCTACATCACCTGACGGCAGCGGCAGTCTTTCCAGTGGTGGCTCTCGCCCCCGATACTTAAGTGCACACTCCCAGTACTTCCCCTTCCCCCTGCGTTGGGTATAGCAAACAGGACGCGCGTCAGGTTGACCTCCTCCTTGCATTTCTTTCGTTCTTTTTCTCCTGCTCCTCCTCCCAGTACTAACCTATTTGGCTGAAACATGGAGGGTAACAAAGAAGCTTGAGAAGGGGCTAAGGGCTGCCCAACGAGTGATGAAACGAAAAATGATAGGCATAACGTTTAGAGACAGGAAGACGTCGGTACGGATCAGAGAGCAGACGGCTGTAGCTGATAAGCTAATTGAGACAAGATGTAGAAGGGGAGTTGGGCAGGTCATATACCGTGTGTCCCAGGTAACTTTAACCAAGCTGTTGAACTAAAAAAGAAAGATTTAAAAAACACGGTGCAAGATACAATTATAAGCCCTATGGTGTTCGGTCGGGATAGGTCTGACGACCGAACGTACACCGTACGTTTTATAATTGCTCAAGAATACCTGAGCAATTACATAACTGTATCTTGCATCATGTCTTTTTAATCAGTTTTTTTCGTTGAACAGCTTGGCTAAAGTTAGCTGGGACACTTTATATAGTACCTATATCAGATAACGGTGGTCTATTAAACTAAAAGGCTGTTTCACGTGATGCGATTTTCATCGCACCGGAAGTGCCATTTCCGTCGCATGTGAAGAAAATCGCAGTCGCAGTGCCGACTCTGCGATTTCCGGCTGCGACCAACCGGTTGGTCGCAGCGTCGCAACGTCGCAGAGATCGCTGCGATTTTCCGTCGAAATTGTGCCGAGAGCTATTTCGCGGTCTGTTTTGGAAAACGGCGCATCGCTCAAGAAGTGCAATGCGCGCGGAGGTGGATTGCTGAATCCGGTACGTACGCGAAGGGAGAATAAAAAAACGTGTGCCGCAGATTCCATTCTCCCATTTCTATGGGTTCGTTGACGCGCTACGTAGCAAACGAAGTGCATTTTCACTTTTGCTTCGTCTGCTGTCGCCACACTTATGTGAGTTCCCAATACTACGAGGTGTTTGATCCCCACGAGACAACATGGCCTTTTGGGGTCGTCATAATTTTAATTTGTTGAACAGCCTACAAAAATCGCGCGTACGGACCAGTTTAAATAATTGCAACCTCTGCAAGGGGAAATGACACGGCAGCAAAGTACCCGAAGTTCAACGTTGCGCTGAACGCGCGACCATTTAGATGCATTTTTTTCCTGTCGGTTTTCCACACGCGTAACTTTCCCAATGCATCTTGAAAGGTTATCTTACCTCACTTGCTTATTAAATTGGACATGCGAAGCGTGCAGGTTATCATAATGAATTTTCTACGATAGCATATTTAACTCCGTGGCCTGAATAAACAGAGTCAATTTGTTTTTGAATACTCCATTCTCCAGTAGCTGACGCTGAGCACGGGTAGCGCGAGGATCTCGTTGCGTTGACATGACGACGTCGCTGCTGCCGAATTCCGAACACTGCATATGCGGTGAGGGTAGTTGTATGGTTGATCATTTTGCAATTTCTTGTAACGCAGGCAGAGTGACACATAGAAGGCACATGAGACAACAGAAAGCGCTGAACAACCAGCTGGGAACAGCTGTTTACGTACGTCATCCGTAGGAACCGCCGTTGCGCACTCCAAAACAACCACAAACTTCAAAAATGTTTTTAAATTACAAAACACACGTATTATTTGGTCCTAATAAAGAGAGGTCAATTATCTTCTAACGCACACGTATTTCTTTATTACGTTAAAAGAATTATGCGGCGTGTATGACAAAACCTGGCAGGAAGCAATCCTGAACGTCGCATCAGTCCCGTTGTTGAAATCGTAATCATGTGAATTAAGCCCTCAAAAAATCGCATTGCGACGCGTGCGATCGCATCGATTTCTTTCGCTCCAGTCGCGGCATGTGAGAGATTGGTGAGGTTGTGTGATACGATTAGGAAATCGGAAGGCATAAAATGGAGTCGGTTGACTCAATACAGGTGCAATTGGAGATCGTTTGGAAAGGCGTTCCTTCTGTAGTGTATATAAAATAGGCTGATGATAATAACAATGGCGTTGAAAGCATCGTAATAATTTTGTTAGGCGAAATAAAAGCGCTGTCAACTACAACCGCGCCCAATACCCGTTGGCGCTATGAAATGCAATCGGTCTCTTTTATAACGCAATTAGTATCTTTGGTGCTTTGGTTTTCCGGGACATTTTCTTGTCGCTCTCATTACCTCGTTTCTTCCTCGCTGGCCAACTATTTAGGGGTGGTCGAACCGACTAACAATGCGCAGGCGAAGTGCTAAGGACTCAACCGTCTCAGAAGGGCGAGCCGCAGTGCTCGGGAAGGTTAGATGAAAAGGGCGCCCACAGACTGGCCCAGCGTACGTTTTGTCTTAGCTCGGGATGGTCGATATCTACCCGGGCGTGTCGGCCCATACCGAAGCGTGGGCCCAGCAAGGTCGGAATGCACGAGACACGGCGTCGAAGAAGGGCGCACTTGCTTCAACGCCTTCCTTTATGGTGCCCTCCTGGCAAACAAAGCGTGCTCTCAGCGCCCTTGCCTCCTGATTTGCTTCCGCCACCCGCCTCTTTCTCTCGGCGCTGACCGAGTCAACAGCACGCCAGAAAGGATAGCCTCTGACGCGCGCGCGGAGGCGTTGCGAAGAGAGCACAACAGTACACACATAACGACACGCGGAGCGCTGTTTTTTTCTTCTTCTTCTGCCCCTTATTTGATCGTCTGTTGACCGTTGGAATAGCACGTGCGTGCGTACTCACAGCATTCCGATGTACGTGGACGGGTTCAAGTCGTGCATGTACGGAACTTCCCGTAGTCCAGAGTGCGTGATGCGCCTGCGATGAGGAAAGTTTTGCAAGATGCTGTCAGGTCAAAGCACAAAACAAACAAAGTAATTTTTTTTTGGTAAGGCACAATTGCTGAAGTAAAATGAGCCGAAATGTAAACATAAAGATAATTTGAGATAACAGCACAAAAGAACGGATACGGCATGCCGTTATCGTTTTCACAATGTAGATTTTTGATTAGCAGAATGATGCTTTAGATGCAGCAAGCAGTTCTCATAGACGGCTGTCAAATTACCGAATATTCCATGCCGGAGTTTGTTTAGCTGCGTTTGAATTTTAAAGCAGGACAAATTATACTCATTCTCACGAAATCATGCAAGCTTCCCTGTTTAGTCAGCAACTAATGCGTCTGCCTGCCTTCAGTGCAGTGTGCTGTTCTCATTTGTCTCATATTTGCGAAGAACATCTTGAGGGGTTACGATTATGATGGTTCAATATTATCGTAGGGAATTACTGCGCGAATACAAGGAAAGGTGCACTACACAAAAATACACATAGAATGAACGCCTTTTATTGTAAATGCAAGACGGTTTCAGCGCAGCGCCGCGCTTAAACTGTTTCTGTGTCTTCTTGTGCGGTGTCCTTTAATTTCTTTACATTCGCGCAGTATTTCCCTAGGACAGTACGTATCCCACTTGTGCGTTGAATAACTCCACTGATAACTGAGCATGTGCTGTAACATAAATTTTGTTAGGAATTGCGTCATTGAAAAAGAGAAGGACTGCGATTTTGACTTAGAGAGGCGAAGGAAGATAAATTCTAAATAAACTAATAAGTTATATGGCGGCCATAAAATGCAAATAAACTTAATGTGCATTGGAAGTTACTATCTTGACCAGGGGCCATAGCACCGACAATGCTATTTGTGCGAATGGTAGTTTTTTTTTCTGCGACAGTTTTTGAAAGGTAATTGAACAATGACTCCAAGGCCCGTCGCTGTATTGAAAGGCCCGGCATAGTACCTAAGGTGCCAGGTATGGCCATGGCGGAGAGTAGCAAATCATATCAATTTAGCGCTCAAGACAAAGGTGGTTCGCCCTATGTTACACTGTCCGCGAATGCTACGTTCATTCGAAGCTCACGCTATAATTTCTCTGACTGGCCTTCACGGAAAGCTGTAGCCAAAATTCTCTTCGTGATATAGAAAGGCCGGAATTTTTCGTCATTGCCTCGCCTGTAAATACCATTATCACATTTACTAACACATTTCTGTTCTTTATTCTACTTTTTTTCCCGCTTTCCTCTAGACTTTCTTGGTATCCTTTCCCCTTTCGATGCAGAGTAACACTTAAGTGGTCCCACGCACGCTGGCAAAGATCTCTGCCTTCCAATAGAGAGCTTCTATCTCTCTTTCTGTAACACCACGCAGTGCATGATGAACTTCAACGCTGGTTACAATCTAAAAAAAAAAAAAAAAAACTGTTTTCAAAAATAACATAAAAAAGAAGATAGAAAGAAAAAAATTGCGTTCTCAGGACCTATTATAGCAAGATTATTCTGGCAGAGAACAGAAGAAGAGGGAAACGCAATGGCAAAAAAAAAAAAAAAAAAAAAATCCAAAACCGGCAGATCCCACGCCCTGTGGGAATCGATGTTATGCGAAGCAGTGTGCGGGGAGCGTACCAAGTTAACGAAACGACCATGAGAGCACCAAGACGTAGGCGGCTGTTTCATGACCTACATGACACGCATGTCAATAAATTCCTGTCATGAGTCCTCAGGAGTCCCTTTAGCTATGCCTAAGAGACCTTAAGGCCTCAGTCATGCACATAACAAGGACTTCGACCATCAACATTTAGCCTTTTCCTTCACTTAGTACCACATCCGAACTCATTCCATTGGTTTTTGAGTGTTAATCTTTTTTCGCTGAGTCACTGTCATTTTTGCTGAGTCATGGTCATGACTATGACTTCGACCATTAACCTTTAGCCTTTTCCTTCACTTAGTACGACATCTGAATCCACTCCATTCTTTTTTCAGTGTTAGTCTTTTTTTCGATAAGTCATTGTCATTTTTGCTGAGTGATGGTCATGACTGTGACTTCTCTCACCATCCTTTAGTGTTTCCTTCACTTACTGAAGGAAACACTAACGAAATCGGCACTAACGGAATCTGACTTTTTGTCGCTCTTCAACTGCCAACAATGGACGCTGGCGGCACTGGCACAGCTGCTGGCCTTCGGCTACAAATTGACCGCAGCGGCACTTTGCCAACGGGCCATGGGACCGGCGACATAGCAGTGGTCCTTATCTCTTTCTTGCTGCTTACGCAGGTTGGTTTTTCGTCCCATATTTTCAAATGGTACCATTTCATCATGCCGGTTCCACCCCAGTGTTCCGTTTTTTTTTTATCATTGAAGTGCTATTATCGCGAAATGCTACGCATAGTAATTCGCAGACGGCAGTTCTTGGTGTTTCGGAGCGCTGCCTTTTATTTGATTATTTTGCTATTGTGCGGGGGAGACGTTGAGAGAAACTCAGAACCTTCTACTGCGCACATTGAACAGTTGCTCGAAGGGCAGGCTACAATTATTTCTAAATTGTGGGCAATTGAAGATACCCAAAGGCGAACCAATGCTGATATAACTGAATTGAAAACATCAGGCTTCGTTAGAAATAAATGTCCCGAACATAGAGGAAATGCGAACAGTAATAGATAATATAACAGAACAGCAACGAGACCAAGATGCGATGTCCCTCGTTCTCGGGAAATTAGATGACCGTGAAAACCGGGAAAGGCGTATGAATTTGGTCTTCTACGGATTAGAGGATCAGTGGCCGGCGAGGCTAGTGCTCAAGCTGAAGATTTGATTCTTAATTTGTGCCGCGCGAAACTTGGGCTCCCTTCCGTAAATATTGAGCATGTCCACAAAATAGGGCGGTATCATGCAAATAAAACACGGCCAGTAATCGTCCGATTTGCTTCCTTCAAGACGCGACAGCAGATCTTGACGAAAGCTTAAAACCTAAAGGGAATGGCGTAAAGCCCATCTTAAGATTTTTCACGTACAGTCCGAGAAAAAAGAAAGAAGCTTTGGGCATTTGCAAAAGGAAATAGGAAGGAAGGAGTGAAACCGGTTCTAAGATTTGATACCTTATACCTGGGTGATAAAGGATATCGAATCGAAAGCACAACTGGTGACGTAGTCGAAACATGAACGTTGTCGCAATCTGTGGTGACGCATCAGCTCAGACTCCTGATAGTCAATTGTAAAAACCTTAGAAATAAAGTTGATGATTTTCATTTACTATTAAATTCTGTTGAGCCTACAGTGGTTTTAGGAACTGAATCATGGCTCGATTCTACGGTTCTCGGTAGAGAAATGTTACCTCTTGGTTACCACTGTTTTAGGCGGGACCGTGAATCAAGGGGAGGAGGCGTATTCATTCTTGTAAGATCCGACTTACCCTGTGCTCGAGTTAATTCTGATTTGGAATGTGAATCTGTATTTTGCAAGTTGCGGGCCGAAAATGGCAAAGGTTTTCTTATTGTATCGTATTACCGACCCCCTGGTGCTTCTTATCATGAGTTTGCACAAATGACTGCTTTTCTTGAGAGAGTTCAAAGGGATGACATTATATTGGGAGGAGATTTTAATCTTCCCGGTATAGATTGGGGATCGGGCAATATGCTTACACGTACTGCTACAGGCAGTTTATATACAGCTTTATTTGAGTTTCTGCACGAAAATATGCTCCATCAGTTCTTAAGGGACCTTTCGCGTAATGATGACACTGGTAATGTGATTGATCTGTTGTTTTGTGATGCACCAAGCATTGCATCAAATGTACGTGCTTTGCCTGGTATAAGTGATCATAATGTTATTGTAGCCGACAATATCTTTCGAAATGTGTGTATATAAAAAAAAACCTCCTATGTATGCATATAAAACCTCCTATGTGTATAAAACCTCCTATATAAAAACCTCCTATGTGTATGCATATAATAGGGCTAACTTGCACTAAATTTAGCGCTTGAATCTTATTTCCTACTTTTGACACACTGGCCGATGAATTAAACGTGGAAGAGTTATGGGGGGCACTTAAAAACAAGCTTTTCGAATTGCGAGATGACTTTGTTCCCCTTCGAACTCTGTCTTCCAAACATACAAAAGATAAACCATGGTTTCACCGTCGACTCCGTTCCTTATTACGAAAAATTAGAACAATCTATCGGCAGTATAAAACTAAGAAATCGGATAATCGTCACATACAGTTAGTTGAGTTGAAACGTAGCTTTAGAGAGCTCGCTGGATCTGCTAAACGCACATACTTTGCGAACTTTGGGCAGAGGTTAGTGGACGATCCTAAGGAATTTTGGAAATATGTTAAGAGAAACGGTAAGGATGACACTTCTGTTCCACCCTTGCACTGGTCCGACAGAATTGTTAAGGATGAATCAAGTAAGGTCGATTTTTTAAACATTAATTTTCATCAGTATTTCAGTCTACTCATTCAAATATTAGTGGGGTTAAGAGTGTTGATTTTCCGGTCGAAGCTGACGAAATGTCTGAGGTTGCGTTTAGTGTGACGGGCATCGAGCGACTATTAGTGTTTCCAACCAACGAAAGGGTATGGTCTGGATGATATCCCTGCATCATTCCTTATAAATTGCTCGGGCATTTTATGTTGGTACTGATATAATCTCGACCGGGTGAGGTGGGTCGTCACCGCAGGAATCAGGAGACGACGATGAAGGCGGGCATCGTGATGATGAAAAATAGAAAAGATTGTATTCACTTCATTGGTACATGGTTTTGACTCTATCCGAGTCTCGAGCGGTTCTGTTTAACACGGGGGCCAGGACGGCCTTAAATAACCCCTCGTGGTGGCCGAGGTCTCCTTCGGGGAAGTACTCTCTCCGGTGGTCAAGTCGACGACCTCCTCTCCCTCGGGCCCTCCTTCTTGGTAGCTCGCCGTTTTCTTCTGCTCCGGTCGTAGAGGTGAGACGCTTTCTCGGGGATGAAGGGGATTATCTCGTCACGGGAAAAGCACTCGGGCTTGCTTCCCACATTTGAGAGATACAGTTTCCAGGAAGATCATAACCTGCCGATGTCTCCTTCGGGGAACCTGTGGAAGTGTCAGTCTTCTGTCGGGCGGTCAAGTTGACGACCTCCTCCCCTGCGGGTCCTCTTCTTTGGTAGCTCGCCCTTTGCGTCTACTCAGGTCGTAGAGCTGTGACGCTTCCTCGGGGATGAAAGAGGATTATCTCGTCACGGGAAAGGCGCTCGCGCTTGTTTCCCACATTTGAGAGGTGCAGTTCCAAGCCGATCATAACAGTACATGTGTCGCTTATTTCAAAATTCCTTAAATAACAGCATTGTTCCTGGTGATTCGAAACTAGCGCGAGTGGTGCCAGTTGATAAGAGTGGACAGAAGGACAGAGTTGAGAATTACAGACCATTATCCCTAACTAGCATTGTATGTAAGGTTATGGAACATGCGATTTATAGCTGCATCATGTTTCATCTTGGTAACAATAACCTTCTTCATCCTAGTCAGCATGGGTGTCGGCAGGGTTTTTCGTGTACGACACCATTGGTCAATTGCATTCACTCATGATGCCGGGGAGCAGTCGACAAGAAACAAATTGTTGACTGTATATTGCGGCATTTCAATAAAGCTTTTGACGTCGTTACGCATAGTCTACTGATCGCTAAACTTCGACTTTACAAATTGGATTACAAGGTTATCGCATGGATTGCTGAGTATTTACGCTCAAGACAAATGTCTGTGGCTCTCAACGGATGTTCCTCTGAATATGTTTCTGTGACTTCTGGTGTACCCCAGGGATCAGTTTTAGGTCCACTACTATTTTTGTTGTTCATTAATGACATCACTTTGGGCATTACATCATCATTTAGAATGTTTGCAGATGACTGTATAGTATACAGGGTCATCAACAGCGAATCTGACCAACAAGCACTACAACATGATTTGGATTTGATTGCCACATGGTGTGAAAAATGGAAAATGTCGCTGAATGTGAAAAAAAGTGTCCACGTCAACTTTACCAGGAAGCGCTCAAGCGACAGCAATCATTACACTATAAATAATGCTACTCTTGCACAAGTGACAGAATATACATATTTAGGTGTATTTTTTATTGCTGATCCTTGAGAACAGACATGTTCTCATGTTAGGAACAAGGCTGTTGGAACATTGGGTTTTTTGAAACGTAACTTTAGTAGTTTTCCACAGAAACTTAGGGAGCAGCTGTATTTCATACATGTCCGCAGTACACTGGAGTATGCGTGTGTTTGCTGGGATCCATATACTACAGAACTTGTAGATAAGCTAGAAAAAGTGCAGAACTGGGCATGCAGTTCGGTTTGTCCTTGGCAATTATGACAGGATGCTTAGCATGACAGAAACCAAAAAAAGCAATAAATTGGCATCTTCTTGAACACCGTCGTCGAAGTCTCAGATTAAGATTTCTTCATAACATATACTTCTCTAAAACGGGGATAGCTACGGAATTGTATTTTCAGCCGCCCACATATGTTTCTAAAGGCGAGATCACAAATAAAAAATACGTGAGATTCCTTTTAAGAGTGACGCTTTCCGCTACTCTTTCTTTGCTCGTACTATAAGGCATTGGAATACTCTACCACCTGACACTCTCTGTATTTGTTCAAATTATGATTTCTTCCATGCTTTATGAATGCATTTTGTGTGTTTGTTTATATGAGTGGTACCCTCTCTGTGGTAATGCCTGAATGGCGAAGCAGGTACTCAATAAATAAATAAATAAATAAATAAATAAATAAATAAATAAATAAATAAATAAATAAATAAACAGTACCTACGTCCGAACCAATTTCAGTGGTTTTTGAGTGTTAATCTTTTTCGCTGAGTCATTGTAATTTTTGCTGAGTCATGGTCATGACTATGACTTCTACCATCCTTTAGTGTTTCCTTCACGTAGTACCCACGTTATAACCCATTTCAGTGGTTTTTGAGTGTTAATCTTTTTTCGCTGAGTCAGTCATTCTTGCTGAGTCATGGTCATGACTATCACTTCGACCATTAACCTTTAGCCTTTTCATTCACTTAGTACCACATCCGAACCCATTCCATTGGTTTTAACTGTTAATCTTTTTTCGCTGAGTCATTGTCATTTTTGCTGAGTCATGGTCATGACTGTGACTTCTACCACCATCCTTTAGTGTTTCCTTCACTTATACTACCCACGTCCAAACCCATTTCAGTGGTTTTTCAGTGTTAATCTTTTTTCGCGGGATCATAGTCATTTTAGGCGGATGTTTCATGACCTACATGACATGTGTGTCATGAAATTCATGTCATGACCTATCATTTATGTTCGTCATACACTCTTGTCATACTATGCCAATTTTGGCACCTACCAAGTTAACGAAACGGCCATGAGAGCACGAAGATGTAGGCGGCTAGACAGATAGATACTGTCACGCACTTGCTTGTACACTCAAGGCGACTTTTTTCACCGGAGTTATCCGCATTTTTACTGTGCGTTCTTACAAATTTTAGCGTCCACCCTCCGAGTGTCCCCATGCTTCTCAATATTTGTTTGCAATACGCGTTTCCCGCTGTTTGAACAGCATATTTCTCATTGCATTGGTACCATTTGTCTGAGCAGAAAGGACTTGTGATTTTTGTATGCACTTACAGACGTTACCTTAAAAGAACGCCTGAACAATATAAATTTTATGGATTGCGTTGTGTTTGTCTTGCCCTCATAAACAAAATGTTCTTTGAACCATAGAGTGATACAGACGATTTCGGCTAGACATACTAGAATGCTGTGTGATCGCTAAGTCCATTTGAAAACATTTGTAGTGGTATATATTTATCGAAATCTCAACCGAATGAGCCAATATTTACGCAGAGTACACTTAACAGTAATGCCGCGACATAAAAAAATACTAGAAACAGAGAGAGGGTAGAGCGAGAGAGACAGGAAAATGAGCTTGAATCCACAACATCATGGCGAATTCTTCAAACCGAATTCTTAATTGATCATCCGCGCCTTGATCAACGCACATAAGCGAGGTGCTGCTGGTGTTTTTACCAGTAAGAAAGGAAGTAAGCACTGGCAGCGCGGCATCCCGAAATGAAGCGAAGCGGACGCAACCTTTCATGACCGACATTTCATTAATATTAATTATTATTTTCATTCGTTCATTCCATTTCTTGCGTTCACAAAAAAAAAAAAAAAAAAAAAAAAAAAAAAAACAGGGAGGCCGCGATATTACGGATCGAGAATGCTTCAGGCATCCACGTTGATAGGAAGCAGAATGTTCTTTCACGCAATACATACCGTAAAATGACGTAATTATATAAGATTGCAACACCTAAATGCCGGACTGCGTTATATTTTTAGAAGAGTACCGCGACAACAATACTTAATTAAGGAACAGCACCATGACACAGGAGATAATACAAAAAAATTATGGCAGATCCAACGTACTCATTGGGATCAACGTAGAGCGAAGCTTGAAACGCTGATTGAAACATTTCAGTTAAATGCTGTGCCAACACACACATGATGCATGCAATTTTATATGATGTCCAAAAACGTCCCAAGCAACTCTTCACGTTTTAATCCTATCCCAGAAGTTTTCGGTTATTTGGCTTCGCGGTTACGCGCGCGTATAACTTTTCGTGTTGGGCACTGCGTTTTCCAGCATGGCGAATACGTGCATGCCTAGCAGGATGGCTTGACGCGGATACCACCACCACGCGACGCGCCTGACCCTCATGACGATGGATTGCACCATCTCCGGGATCGGTCCAGTTTTGATTATGCCCGCTTTATTGGGCGAGAAACAGACCGAGCAGAGGTGCCAAACTTCGTGGAGGGAGGAAAATAAAGTTCGCTTTAGTAAAGGAGTTATGCGCTTGATGGTGTGTATGCAGGGTATTTCAGCGAACACTTTCAAAAATGTTTAAAGGTTGCCTGTGGCAGATAGCACAATTCTGGTTCATGAGCTGGTCTAATCGAAGAGGCGGACATTACTTGCACAAGAAATTGAAATGCACAATCGAGAAATAGCAAAAATCCACTAATTAAGTTTTTAACTGAAAACCTTATGGCCCATATTGCAATTTACAAATTATAGCCGTGGAGTTCGCAAGGCCTCCGGAGCCACTTGGAACGAATTCTCAGGATGACACCAGTTTCGAGATATTAATTCCCAAACTTTGCGTAGAAATGCATGGCGTTCTTCAAATTTGTACTTTCTTAACAAAACGTCGTTTTATGCATTCAAGCACGAAAGTAACTGGAACGTCAATCAGGCAAGGTAATTAGTTAAAAACTTAATTAGCGCATTTTTGTTAATTAGTCGATTATGCATTTCAATTTTTTGTGCAAGTAATGTCCGCCTCTTTGAGTAGACCAGCTCATGAAATAGAAATGTGCTATCTGGTACATGCAACCTTATAACATTTTTGGAAGTGTTCGCTGAAACACCCGGTATGTCGTAGTAAGGATATACATGTTTACGTACCGTGTGTTGTTTCATTGCCTAATTACGCAGATAACAGAGCCGGACGCTGACACAACGTAGGGGTAGCACAGATATATATGTGCTGTCCTGTACTAAGCTATTGGGCAAGGCACAGTCAGTTAAGCCCGAGAGGGGTCGAAACGAAAGTTTCGCTTTAACATGTTTAAATGATTGGAAACGTGCAGTGATAATCAGTGAGAAGCGTTCACTTTCAAGAGGCGTGTTAATTTCAGAGGACGTAAGGTTAATTACGCTGATTCTGGATGTGTAGACAGAGCAAAGCAGTCATGAAACAGTATTCGGGATTGCCTCAACCCCACACTTTGTGCAAGATTAAAATGCTGGAGGTGCCCGTGTTAACCGCAAGACAGAATGTCGCTTTGCAGTTCAGGGGCCAGATTCACAAAGCTTTTCTTTCGTAAGTTTGCTTTGCCATTGGCTGGCCGCCTTCGCTAATGATATGTCTGGCATCCGGATTGGATAAAATTCTTTCTTCTGAAAAATTGTAGCATAAGAAACTTTTCTGAATTCGGGCCCAGCAATTTCAAGTTTTATATCTAGCAGTCTCTTGAAGCAGGTGCACGCGTTCGAAGAATACGACAAAATTGATTTTCCTCAGATAACCATCATTCAGATTTATATTATATTCATTTACCTGTATGAAAAATTAATTAGGCATTCTTTTGCTAAGTTACAGCTCTGTGAAAGTTGTGAAAATGTGTCATCCCTCACTAAACAAAGCAGCTGCCCAGTTTGCCAACTTCATACAGATTTTTTACAGCGAAGCTGTCAAGGACTCACTCTTCGATGGTCGCGTCCGGCCATAGAAAAAAACTCTCATTGGTCGTATGCTGTATGTGCGAGTAAAAGTGCGCGAGGGCGAGGGACGCGAGCTTTCAGGGGTAGCAAACGCACTGCGGAGAGCAAGCGCGACTTATGCGCGAGCGAAAGCGCACGAAGGCGAGGGACGCGCGCTTTCACGGGGAGCGAACGCACGGCGGAGAGCAAGCGCGACTTCCCAGTGGAAGAGGAGCGGTGGGCGAGGAGGGCATCGAGGCACCCTAGACTGTGCGTGTGCGTGCGCGCTCTCCCACTGCGGTGCATGGGCGCCGCCCTGCCGGCCTCTGCCTCCTGTGCCGCCGACTCTCTCTGGGCTCTCACCCGCCTCTCCCCTACCTCCCCTAACAGCGGTTGTGTGCGCTCACACAAACAACGCGCGCAACTGTTGTCGACGGTGGCGGCGTTTTGCCCGCGTTCGCACCGAACGCGCGCGACGTTGGTGACGTGTTTATGAAGAACGTGCCAACTTTTGCCGTACACACTATGGCGGTGTACTGTAGCGACCATAAGGCCATGGTCCCTGTGGTCACTAAATAAATGAAAACCACCGGTCACATCTATATTCCCCATTCTTTAATAGCTAAAATAACCAATTACACCATCACATCTTAATAGTCATAATTGGAAATACATAATCCCCACCATAGTACAGCTTTGCTGGTCTTCCATCTCCACCCCAGTGGAAGGGCTGACAGTTTTTAAATTTACATTTGTCAATTCTTAACTTAAAACGTGCTGTGGAGAACACACATTGCTCTGTCAGCTTCCTGCAAACTTGCTTTTAGGATACTGATAAAAGTGAAAGGCATAAGGTTGAACAGGATAGGCGGCTCAATAACACTGCAGCTGACGCTTAGACGGCGAGTTCTGTTGGAAGCTCGCGATCACCGACAGGTGCTGGCGACGTCCTCGTGCCACTGGTGTGCCCGTAGCGAACAAGAGCACACAAAAAGCAGGTTATTGGAAAAGCAAGCTCAGGACTGTCCGATATTTTGGCTACGTTATTAAGCGCCGAAGTGAACTGCGCCGACAAAGTTTGTCGAGCGGCTGGGTCCCTGCGCGCTGCCATTAACAGTACGTGCCGCGGCATTTGGTGAACAATGCAAGAAAAAACAGCAAACTAACGCTGCCGCCACCCATCGTCCTTTCTCTTTGAACAATTCGCGAAATTCTCTTGGCTCAAAGTGGTCTTTCGATTCGGGCATCCTACCAAAATAAACACTGAGTTATCTTGCGCGTGAACATTGGAGTGTTGATTACAATAATTATGTTTAGAAGAGCTACGAATTGGGCTAGTTGGTGTGCATTCATTTTTCTTGCGCTAAGATCTATAGGATGCAACAGGCACGAAACGAACACTGGATATGAAGCGGACACGAAGTGACACAGGGGAGCGCCAACTACCAACAGGTTTATTGTCAGATCATACCACAGTATTTAAAGCACACAACGACGTATTGCGACTGCGTGAGCTATAGTTATATGGCAGATACTCTCAGATCGCGTTCTCACGTTTCTGGTTGTTATTAGTCTATCGGTGCATTCTGTGTGTGTATGCGTTCTTTGCGTAAGTGATTTCAGCTTTAGTTAGCATGACTGAAGGCGTGCTCACGCAGTTGTCATTTTCTTTTTCTATTTCTAAAGCCTCTCGGATTTCCCTGGTTATATTATTTTTTTCTTTTCATTTTTCTTTTTCATTTTTTTTCACTCATTTTTTTTCACGAACATCCGATCAATGGAATACTCTCTCCGTATCAATAATTACCATTTTAAACCCCCTTCTTTCTAAAAATGCATTGAATAACATTACGTAACACTGCAATTCTGCCTTTGTTTTTGCATAAAAGTATGTTATTGTTTTGGTGATTTTTAATCAGGCCTGTTTATCTTTTCACCATATCTTATGTAGTTTTAATGTTTCTTTTTGTGCATTTTTGTCAATTCATCAAAAAGTCTACTGTTTCTAAATATCCATTCTTGTTAATGTGCTATACTGGCCATTTTATTTTCCGTGTAGCTTTCGCTTTGGGCCCCTCCCTTCTATAATGTACACACATGTTCCTTGAGGGTAATAAAAATAAATAAATAAAATGGTTGCTACTGGGCGGCACCTTCGCCATCGTCTCATTTCATTTCATTTATTTACTTTCAGGGTCGTACAGTCATTACAAAGAGGAGAGGCAACAGAACAAATAAACAACTCTAACAAAACAGCATACAGTAACCGACAGCTGACTTGAAGACCACTAAATCAGTGATGGAGACGATGGAAGTGAGAAGGCGATTCCTGTCTCGGTCTGTTTTTGGAATGAAAGCTTCAAAGTAAGCAGGTTGCTCTTGCACTGTGGCACACGAACTTTCATTCAAATCACTGGAACCTGTTCAAACTAGCGGCTATTTCATACCGATATCTGTGTGAATTTGGGCACAGGAGACCACAGTTTCGCTCTCACGTCTGTATAGAGTCCAAGGTAAATACAGCACTGATACAGCATTCTGCACCAGAGAACTGGAAGAATGCCAACATTATAATAATTAATAAGAAGGGAGATGTTAGAGAATTGAAAAATTATAGGCCCATTAGCTTGCTTTCAGTATTGTATAAAATATTCACCAAGATAATAGATGATTTCCAATAGAATCAGGCCAACACTCGACTTCAATCAACCAAGAATACAAGCTGGCTTCAGAAAGGGATATTCTACGATGGATCATATCCATGTAATCAACCAGGTAATAGAGAAATCTGCGGAGTACAATCAACCTCTCTATATGGCTTTCATAGATTATGAAAAAGCATTTGATTCAGTAGAGATACCAGCAGTCATAGAGGCATTAAGCAACCAAGGAGTACAGGATGTATACGTGAATATCTTGGCAAATATCTACAAGGATTGCACAGCTACATTGTTTCTCCACAAGAAAAGTAGAAAGTTACCTATCAAGAAAGGGGTCAGGCAAGGAGACACAATTTCTCCAATGAAATCTCTCCAATTTCTCCACTGCATCCTTATAAGAAGTATTGAAACTCTTAGACTGGGAAGGCTTAGGAGTGAGGATCAACGGCGAATATCTCAGCTACCGAATGACATTGCCCTGTTCAGCAACAATGGGGAGGTATTACAACAAATGATTGAGGACCTTAACCGAGAAAGTGTAAGAGTGGGGTTAAAGTTTAATATGCAGAAGACAAATATAATGTTCAATAGCCTGCCAAGGGAACAAGCATTCAGGATCGCCAGTCAGCCTCTGGAATCTGTAAAAGAGTACGTTTATCTAGGTCAATTACTCGCAGGGGACCCTGATCACGAGAAGGAAATTTACAGAAGAATAAAACTGGGTTGGAGTGAATACGGCAGGCATTACCAGGTCCTTACTCTTAGCTTACCACGGTCGCTGAAAGGAAATGTATACAATCATTGCATTCTACCGGTGCTAACATATGAGGCAGAAACTTCGAGGTTAACAAAGAAGCTCGAGAACTAGTTACGGACCGCACAAAGAGCGATGGAGCGAAAAATATTAGGCCTAACGTTAAGAGACAGGAAGAGAGCGGTGTGGATCAGAGAGCAAACGGGGATAGCCGATGTTCTAACTGACATTAGGAGAAAATAAATGGAGCTGGGCAGGCCCTGTAATGCGTAGGATGGATAACCGGTGGATCATTAGAGTTACAGAATGGATACCAGAGAAGTGAAGCGCAATCGAGGACGGCAGAAAACTAGGTGGGGTGATGAGTTAGGAAATTTGCTGGCGCAAGTTGGAATCAGCTAGTGCAAGACAGGGGTAATTCGAGATTGCAGGGAGAGGCCTTCGTCTTGCAGTGGACATAAACATAGACTGATGATGATGATGATTTTGGCCTGCTGCTTCTATTTCGTTTTGTCACGAACTTCATGATGTAAATAATCATCTTATTATTAGATACCCTACCTTACCTTTGTTACTACTTAGGGACTTCAATTTTCCAAATGTTATCTGGTCGAATGATTCCGTTGCTGTAAAACAAAGTTCTCCCCAATTTTGAAAATTTTGGAACCTCTGCCACGATTTTAACCTGATCCAACTTGTGCACTGCCCCACGCGTTCTACGCCGACTTCAGCCAACACATTGGATATTATTCTTACCACTGTACCCAACTTGGTTTCTCCTCTAACGTTCCTGCAGTGAATAAGTGACCATTTAATGATCCCCTTCACACTTAAGGCGCATGTTAGCATTAAAAAAAGCTCAAAATTTATAGTAGATTACAAAAGAGCCGATGTTTCTTCAATAACTTCCGAGTTTGAGTCTTTCATTGGAAACTACCTCGTGAATTTTTCACAGCGAACTGTAGATGAAAACGGGTTTCTGTATAAAAACAACCTTCTATCTTTAATTGAACGCTATATGCCTAAAATAAGGGTCCCTTCTAATCCCCGTTCACCGTGGTTTAACAATTCGCTAAAGCGCCTGCGAAAAAAAAAAAGCGGGTGTTTCGCCGCGCCAAAGTTACAAATCATCCCGATCATTAGTCTCATTATCGCCACATTGCCGATGAATTTTGTTCAACATTAGCTAATGCCAAACAAACTTTTTTGAGCAATATTCTTACATCATTTCTGGTTTCAAACCCACGGAAGTTTTGGCCTGTTATCAGAGGTACTAAAAAGAATGCCCTGCAGTTAGTGCGGTCTGATGTGCCTGTTTTGCCCCACGAGTGCTGCGATATCTTGAATGATACCTTCTCCTCATTTTTTCAGCAGTCGCTTGCAACAGCTGTGCCTCTTTTATCAGATGCAAGTTTTCCGCCTATGGATTCTATCTTTTTTGACTGGGTTGGCGTTGGCAAACTGATCAGCAATCTAATATTTCCTCGTCTTGGTGGCCCTGACTCCATTAACTCAAAAATGCTAAAATGCACCGAATTGTTTTCATCCATTATTTTATCAAAGATTTTTGACCAGTCCTTACAGCTTGCTGCCCTGCCCAAAGATTGGTAGGTGGGAAAGGTGGTTCCGGTTCATAAATCAGGTGACATTCATTCCGCTAATAATTACCGACCAATTTCATTAACATGCATTCGAAGCAAAATGTTAGAGCATATAATTTATTCACATCTTATTAGTTTTGTCGAGACCAATTCTTTCTTTAACAATGCACAGCATGACTTTCGAAATTTTTTTTTCTGTGATACGCAACTGCTTTCTTTTACGAACGAGTTGTTTAATAATGCGGACCAGAAATTCAACAGCGACTGCATATTTCTAGATTTCTCGCGAGCTTTCGATTCTGTTTCTCACGATTTACAGATTTTCAAACTTTCCCTTTAATATTGACCCCAAGGTGTTTGCATGGCTAAAAAATTTCCTCTCTAAGAGGACCCAGTATGTCACCGCTAACGAATATACATCCAGACCTTGTTCCGTAACATCCGGTGTACCACAAGGATCGGTACTCGGTCTCCTGCTTTTTCTCATCTACATTAATGACCTTCCTAACTGTATCTCTAATTCAACCATTAGGCTGTTCGCGGAGGATTGTGTCATCTATCGCAAGACAACTAACCTTAGTGGTTCTCGTAAGCTACCGGACGACCTAGATAGTGTATCCAACTGGTGCATCAAATGGCAAATGCAGCTTAACATAACTAAATGCAAAAGTATGCGCGTCTCCTCTAGGTTTACGCCCTCTTATATATTCCCATACTCTATTAATGGCACTGCCCTGTCGGTTGTGAACTCACATAAGTATCTTGGCCTGTATATCACTAACAACCTTTCATGGAACATGCATGTTGACTATGTCACTAACAATGCTAACTGAACCTTAGGCTATTTGAGACGTAACTTTGCATCAGCACCCGCCTCACTAAAGCTTACTCTATATAAAACTCTTTTCTATTCCCTCTTTCCCGTCCCCTAGAGTAGGGTAGCCAACCAGACGCATTTCTGGTTAACATCCCTGCCTTCTCTTTCTCTCGAGAGAAAGAGAAGGCAGTTTTATATAGAGGAGGAGGATCCTCCTCCTCTATATAAAACTCTCGTCCGCCCGAAAATAGAATATGCTTGTGCCATATGGGACCCTGCTCATACCGGTCTCGTCATTTCCCTTGAAAGCATTCTGAACCGCGCCGCCCGTTTTATTCTCTCAAATTATTCACGTCATTCTAGCGTCACGTCCATGAAAAGAATGCTAGATCTACCTGACCTCTCATTACGTCGCAAGTATTCTCGTCTCTCTTTTTCATAGAATATATTACCTTAACCCTTCTCTTAAAGAAAACCTTTTCACCACACCCAGTTACATATCATCTCGTATCGACCATCAACACAAAATTGAAGCGCCATCTTGTAGAACTAATTTGTACCATTTTTCCTTCTTGCCAAGAACCGCCAATGAATAGAACTGCCTTCCCGCCTCTACAGTCTCCATTTATGACGCCACTAACTTCAAGATTGCCGTTCAAAGTGCCTTGTAGTTTAATTTTTCTGTTCTTGTTCTGTACTGCAAATAATGTATATTTTCACCACTCCTTTCTGTTGTGCCTACTAAGCCTTGAAAGTATGTATAATAAATAAATCAATAAATAAATAAATAGATAGATAGATAGATAGATAGATAGATAGATAGATAGATAGATAGATAAATAAATAAATAAATAAATAAATAAATAAATAAATAAATACGGCGTTCGTATATCACTGGAGACTGCAGATTCCGTTACATGTTACGACAGCTCTTGCATACTCCTCATTCTGCATGCATTCTTTTCTTTTTCCTCTTCTCATTCAGTCTCTTTATTCCCACAAAGCCCAAAATTAAAAGCACAAAAGGGAAACCGGCTGCAGTAATCGTTCAACCACCGTGAAAATAATAAGCCATACAAAGACCTTTGTGCCATTTATCACGGCTTCATTAAAAAGCACGCTGCGGCTAAGTCGTGTAGTGTGCGTGCCTCGGAATATGTATATGAAACAGTGCAGGGTTTTTATACAATAGGTAATTCATTTTGCTGACGTAATTTTCACCGTGTGTCGTTACGCGTGTCGTTCAGTCTTGATGACACTTGAACAGCAACCCTCATCAAGGAGAGACTCTTTTTGAAATTATAATCACTTCCGGTATTCAGGTACCTTAAGAATCCACAGGGACGGTCCATGACAGAAAAAACGATGTTTGAACATGATGTACTGCTAAAAGTTCAGCTGCCATAATTGCTACGGACGCAGACGCTAGCGCTCTGCTTACCTCTAGTATTGTGTTAATATGGGCACCGGTATGATAACCTATACACATCAATTAATCTCTCAGGGCAGCCTCTCTGCCTTCAAATAAGTTTTTTTCTCCCTTTTTCTTTCTGTCCTGTCTATGTACACTCTCTCTGGGTAAGGAGTTGTGAAAGGTTCGAACAATTAATTCCACTGAAAACAGTTGCTTTCACGCAAGCTCTCCGCATACTCAGTGCATTTTCGTATTCAACCCGTGCCAACGAAGATCTTTCAACGCGGAAAGAGACTCTTCTATAACAAATGCGCCCTGAATCGGCCTACGAGCAGGCTGGCTGCTCAACGAGAGAAGCCTCGTGCATACGTGCGACCCATGCGTTCCTGCAAGAAACGTGACACACTTCCATGACGACCGATCATGTTTCGGAAAAGAGCGGGGTCCTTTCTCCGTGGATAGCGGCGCAGAGAACTCTATAGGAGCGAGCAGCACTATGTACATTGCCTTCTCGAGTGAGCTTTGCTTCGTTATAGACGGAGAGACACGCGTACACCTCGGCTATTTATGTAGAAGACGCCGGATGTCTTTCGGTTTGACGTCTGCACAAATATCGGGAGTGTCTCTGCCGGCTTACAGCCATCTCTCACCCAGACAACGCTACAGATACACGTATTCTGCGTCGCACTGCGCCGGTAAAACTACCAAGGATTTGCTAATATAGAAAACAACCGCTACAATTACCAGCCTTCTTGTTTGCTGTAATGCTTCTCTTAGCGATACTTTTTTTTTGCTTTAATCAGGCACGTATTTTCCGGCTAATTACGCCGACCATATATACACTGACTAACTATACCTTATTGATGCCTAAGATCATTAGCTAAGATATTGAGCACGCACATGGCCAGCCGCTCCTCGCGATCTCTTGATAGGGGCGTTATTGCGATCGCTGAAACGAACAAGCCGAATATTTGGAACACGCATTCTTTCGGGAATAAATTACCCAACAGTTTATGCCGGTGACAGTAGGTGACATTCATGCCGTAAACTAATAAGCAGTTTCACCGATAATGAAACCAAGTAAACATTTTGAAGGCGTGTGAATGCATACAGACTAGAATAAAAAAGCTCGAATGCCGAAGACTGGAAAACCTGTTTTAGAAGCAGGAGTAGGAAAGTACAAATTACTATAGGCCATGTTGTCGTTCATTCCAAAATCGTAGCTAGTAACAAAGCTGTAAAGTGAAAAATATACAAAGAAAGAAATAACAAACACCTTTCACAGTGGCAAAGAAAGAGCGGAGGGGGAGAAACTCCTATAGTATGAACTTATATAAAGGTCATAATGCACTGTACAAGTACAAAGATTGCCTCAGAAAAAGTGCGTTCAGGAGAAACAGAGAGAGATAGAGCGAGACGGAAAGGAAAGACAGGGACGTGAATCAGAAGCACGTCCGATTTGCTACTCTACACAAACGAAATAAGGGAATGGAGAGAAGGCACTGAGGATGTCGCTTCGTCCGGTGCACATGGAGGCTACAGCTGGTCACTGAGGTCTGCCTACTTCAGGAACTGTAGCGATTCTGAGCACCGCGTATATGTTTTCGTCATGAGGTACGCATGGTGAGCATGCGTGAGGTCCACGCGGATATAGTCCATTTGGTGTGAAGCAATGCTTTGCTTTTAATTGTTGATAGATGGGTAGCCATATAGTCTCATAAATCAGGTGGGCTCGGAGGCTGTGCCACGAAACAGTCGCTAAGCTGCTTCCGTTCAATATGGAGGTGTTCGTCATCGCATTGATCGGCGCAGTTCTGCCCGCAACCATTTCGGCTGTCCCGCACGCACCTCTGAAACTGCGTGGAACCGTGCCTTGACTGCATCCCGGCTGCCTTTCGTCCAGCCACGCTGACCACCCCAACGCTTCTATCAGCGCCACCGGTGAGGAGCGCGACCAACCTTGCCACCTGGGAGGTGCCTACGTCAGCAACACCCGTCGCCGGGTCGGCTTTAAAAGAGCAACACCCTCGCGCGCCAACCTGTGGGCTCGGTGGCTGTGCCACGAAACAGTCCGCTAAGCTGCTACTGTTCAATATGCAGGTTAGTCAATGTTATAGTCTCTACGCTAAGAAGTCAAGCGGCTATGTTTTGGTACTGCTGCCGAGCCCCCAGTGTTTGCCATTGCTTTGGATTGTATTCATGTAACGCGTTCTTTGCTTCTGCTGTCGGGTGACATAGAAACTAACCCTGGTCCTGACTTTAACGCTGAACTACAGAAGCTGTCTGCTGGACAATCGCAGTTAATTTACGAGATCTTTATGGTTTAATAATAAAAAATCAATAGATCAAAGATCAAAGGTTTAAAGAGCGAACTAGTCGAGACTAACAGTTTAATAGCCGAACTGAACAGAAGAATGCATACCACCGAGAGCCACTGTCAAGACATAGAGGACCTGCAGCGGCAGGTTGAAACCTTTAAGTCTACTGCATCCGAGACGACACGGGCAATCTCCGATATAGAAGCGCGGATCGATGACGCAGAAAATCAAGCCCGCAGCAACAATTTAATCTTCATCGGTATCCCCGACCCAAGTGCATCAGAATCTGCCACTCAGGCAGAGGAAAAAATCATTCGGCTTTGCGCAGAGCAATTAAACATGACCGTGAATCCCGAGGAGATTGAACGTGCGCATCGTCTCGGCCGCCATTCCAATAACCGAAACCGCCCTATAATTGTAAAATTGCCTCTTAAAACACAAGAAAAAATCTTGTCTAACTGATGCAAGTTGAAAGGGACTAACTACAGCATTGGCGAATACTTCTCTCGTACTGTACAAAACAATCGTAAACATCTTTTGCCTCTTGCGCGGGCCAAATCAGTTCCATTTTCATTACGCTCAAAAACTCTGTTCATAGGACCTGCTAAGCACATGTACGACGAAACTACGAAATCTGTATAAGAAGTCCAATAGGAATCGCTACATCCCCGTCCATCAACACAACGTTCGATAACAACTCGCCCTAACACTACGATCTCAGCAATTTATTCTAGCATACGTACTTTCCTTCTAAAACGAGACGTCGTATAATATCTGGTTCTATGATCTGGATGTAACTTGTTGATACTTACCGAAACCTGGCTGACCGCGGACGTATCCGACGCGGAAGTCATGGATGACCTAACAGGTTTCCATGTTTTTCGTAACGATCACCAGCACTCTAGAGGCGGCGGGGTGCTCATTGCCGTTAGTAATACGATACCCTGCTCCGCTGTTCACAACCCAAGTGACCTTGAAATGTTATAGCTACTCTTTCGTGCAACCTCGCTAACTATCTTACTCGGTGTTGGCTACCGCCCCCCGCGAGCAGACGCTGTTTTTGCTAATAAGCTCAACTGCGACCTAGACGTACTAATTAAAAAAGTACTAACGCTCAGATTTTGCTCTTCGGAGACTTTAATTTCCCTCATATTAACTGGGATAGCTATCCACCTTCATCACATAGTAGAACCTGAAAATGATTTCCTCGAAGTATGCTTTAATTTCAACTTAACCTAGCTAGTTTTAGAACCAACACGCGTGGTGCAGGACTGCGGCAGCATTTTAGATCTTATATTAACTAACAATCCGTCTAGCCTGTCTTCGATGTCTTATCTCCAGAAAATTAGCGACCATAAAGTAATTCACACTGTCTTTAAAAATGAGGATCATGGAATAAAATATTATGATTATACGATAAAGGCAACTACGATGCGATTAACAACGAACTTATGTCTTTCTACCCTGATTTCACTGCTGAATTCCCAAACCACCCGCCATCGCCGTGGTTGCTCAGTGGCTATGGCGTTGGGCTGCTGAGCACGAGGTCGCGGCATCGAATTCGGGCCACGGCGGCCGCATTTCGATGGGGGCGAAATGCGAAAACACCCATGTGCTTACATTTAGGTGCACGTTAAAGAACCCCAGGCGGTCAAAATTTCCAGAGTTCCTCACTACGGCGTGCCTCATAATCAGATCGTGGTTTTGGAACGTAAAACGACGTATTTTTTTTTTTTTTTGAATTCCACAACCGCACACTTCAAGCACATTGGTCGATCTATCAACAAAAAAATCGCCCAGCTTGCTACTAACCACATTCCAGTTATTCCAGTACGGATTAACAGCAATAAACCTTGGTTCACAAAAAAATAACAACTCTAGAAAACAAGAAAAAACATTCTTTCGTTCCGCAAAGCGAAATAACTGTCCTGTGGCCTGGGAAAAATATTACGAGGCAGAGAAAGCTTATCTCTAAGCTATACGCCGCGAAAAGCACTCCTTTTTCCGTGATACGTTGTCTCGTGTACTAAGCAGTAACCCACAGAAATTCTGGCAATTTCTAAACCCCAAGCCACCGGACGCTATCATTATCGCCGATCATAACGATATAGTGATCCCCGAACAAGAGAGCGCCGATGCATTTAACCTTGCGTTTTCATCGGTATTCACCACTGAACCTGATGCTCCGTTACCTATACCACCATTACCCGTGCAATCTGTTATGTCACCCATCGAATTCACTGAATATGGCATAACGGTAAGAATTGACAAGCCAAAACTTTCATAATCGTCAGGGGCGGACGGCATCAACTCTAAACTGTTAAAAAATACTAAGCACATCTGCGCAGCGTACTTCAAATGAATCTTCACGCACTCTATCCTCATGTATAGCATCCCGTCACCTGGAAGAAAGGGCAGGTCGTTCCAATCTACAAATCAGCTAATAAAAACTCCCTTCTTAACTACAGACCGATTTCCCTAACTAGCGTACCCTGCAACATAATGGAGCACGTAATTTTCACCCATATCATGCACTTTCTTGACACTAACAAATTCTTCTGTCCATCCCAGCACGGCTTCCGCAAGGGCCTTTCATGCGAAACGCAACTTGCTATGTTCGTCCATGACTTACATGTTAACCTCGATGCTAACACCCAAATCGGTGCTATTTTTCTAGATTATGCTAAAGCATTTGACAAATTACCCCATCAACGGCTATTACTGAAACTATCCCAGCTGAACCTGCACCCCGACATCTTAAATTGGATTAGTGAATTTCTCACTAACCGATCACAGTCAGTACAAGTCAATGATTACACTTCCGCGCCCCTCCCTGTAACATCTGGCGTCCCACAAGGTAGCGTTGTAGGCCCCCTACTTTTTGTTATTTATATTAACGACCTTCCTCTCCATGTTTCCTCTCAAATCCGTATGTTTGCTGACGATTGTGTTATCTACCATATAATTACTAACCACTCTGACCACAATGTGCAAGACTGGTGCAACGACTGGTTAATGACCATTAACCCCATTAAATGTAAAGTAATGTGCTTCACACGCCGGCATCAGCCCTTATATCTACCGTATAATATTACTAATACCACCTTAGAAAACGTGGACACATTTAAATACCTCGGAGTCACCTTTCATACGACTTAGAGTGGTCTGCTCATGTAACGCGCATTACTGCTTCCGCTAACCAAACACTGGGATTCCTGAAACGCCATATGCCCGTCATGCACCGCATCACGTTAAATTACTAGCATTCAAGACACTAGTACGTCCGAAGCTCGAATACGCTTCCCCCATCTGGTCGCCACATCACACTCACCTTATCAATGCACTCGAAAGGATTCAGAATCGTACGGCAAGGTTCATTCATTCAACGTATTCTTATAACAGCTGCGTATCACTACTAAAGGCACAGTCTGCCTTAAACACGCTATCATCCCGGCATCGCATTGATTCGTTAATCCTTTTTCGTAAGTTTTATTACAGCTCGCTTCGTCATGCACAATATGTGTTGGCCCCTCCCCCTTGCCATTTCCTGCGTACAGAGCACCACTTGCAGGTAACGCGTCCACGCAGCCATACCACAACCTTCTCTGCATCTTTATTTTGCCTATCATACACCGACTGGAACGGCCTGCCTCATCACATCGCCGAAATCACCTGCTCATCGACATTTGCTGATAAGCTTAATACCTACATTCTTCATTGAACACATGTGGCCACTAATTAGAACAATCAATATTTGTAAGCCCCACCGATTAGGTAATACCCCCAGTGAGGGGTCTTTAAGGAAATAAAAGTGAAGGGAAAGTGAAGTGAAGTAAGGCTGAAATACAAGATGTGAGGCCTCCAGCATTCCTGCACTTCGATATTATGACTACTGGTGCGTCATGGTGCCTACAGAAGGCTTGCAAGCGCCTGTAAGGTGCTTCGAGCAGACGGTGTCGGCAGCTTAGTCAAGAGCATTCGATGAAGATGACCTGGCGGTCTTCGTCTGGCAATTTCTCGGGAACAGGTGGCGCGTTCGATGGTGCACCTTGCACCAGAGAGTGGATGGCGCATGGTAGCGCAGATTAGGCAGGTCGCACTCTCCACAGCTTCTCTTCCCTAGGCTTCCTTTTCTTGAGGAAAGTATGCTTGTCTTGGGTGGCAAAGGAAGTGTTGATGACGGACGTGGCATGCGCGTCATAGAAGCTGCGGTTGTCCTTGAAAAACATCGGCAACATGGGCGTCGCTGGCGCCGTTTTCTAATAATGTCGGTAGCTTTCCGATGAGAGGAGTGGTCACTCGCCGTCTATTTCACGATGACCATTCTTTATGAATGAGTGCACATTTCTGGGAAGAGGTATTGTGAGGTCTGAGACAGTTAGAGCACTTCAGAGTGGTCGCCTTGTAGCTGTCAGTGCTGTGGGTCTTGGCGTATCGGGGGAACACGTTGTCGCGTTTACGCACACATTGCTCACGTGTCCCAGATTCATGCATTTTCTGCATAGGAGTGGTCTTGGTATGAAAGAACGAGCTACATCCCAAAAAGCGCCCACCTTTACGTGTTACGGAAGCAGTTCACCGTTAAATATAACTTTCACATAGCGTGACTTGCCGATGCGAGAAATGTGTACGATATCAGCTCCATCTGTAGCTGCTTTATCATGTATCGTCAAATGAGCGTCGGAAATGGCTTTGGAATTTTCTTGCAGGTGTTGACTGTGATGTCGTTAACCTCATTTGTCACCATCTCTTCGAGGTGCATAGGCACACTTTGCCTGTTGAGATGTTTTCATGTTGCGTGTGGCGAGTACAGGCACGAAAATTATGTTGAATGCCTCAGGCGTTCGCGTAGCCCTTGCAGTGGACGTACTCGAACGGGATGACGCGCTGAGCAATCCCTTCTTCGCTCAGCGGCTCGGTACAACCTCGAAGCTGTCGTTAGACGATTCGTCACTGTCATAGAAATAGCTCATGTTGTCGTCGGCGTAAGCGTTGCTTTCGTCGCTGTTCTGCTTCCTGTAGGCGGCCACTGCGGACGCTGCTGAGTCATGAGGACGCGCATGGGGCTGCTTTTCCATAGGAGACAGGCTGGTAGCGGTCCCTTGCATCGAAATCAATAGAAAAAAATAGGCGAAATAATGTAGAACTGAATGACAGAGCGTTGTTGTTGCAGTCCGATAAATATGCTGCAAAAAGACACGTCATCCTCTTTTGAAATCTTAGAAGTGCTCCAGAACGTCGTACGTTCAACATGTCTTAAGCATATATACGCATTTAGGCATTGGGATACGCATGCGATTTTCTCGCGACTGTTTTTTTTTTCTTCTGTTTCTTTCTTTTTTTACAAAATGATCTGAAAAATAATCCGAGAGTACAAGTAGGTACTAATCATAAAAGTTTACTAATAACACTTTAACCGAAAGAGTTAGACGATCAACACTAATTTGTGTATTGAAATGCTTCGTCCGAAAAGTTCATAACCACTTCCAGACCTACAAAATTCTGAGATGGCTAATTTCTTCGCACTAATTAATTCCCTGCTCATTTTACCAACACAAACAAAAACGAAGTGCCGAAGAACGCAGCTACCATGCCCATAGCAGAGGCCCATGAATGACGTGATGGTTACCGCCTCACTATGTGGCCAGCATAAGCGAGCGTTCCTATCAATCTAGAGATCTCTTTCGATAAGTATGCTATACCAACTCCCCCAACATTCAACATAATCTCTTTCGCTTTATGCTCATCCGACGGTGAGACGGAATTTCTCGTGCGGGCACTGGATTTAATAGCTCTTCAAGCACGGCCTAGTTAATTACTACTTTCTTTCTTTCCTTGTGACAATACCGGTGAAGCTAGGCACCTTCTTGAGACTGTGGCGGGGAGTCGCTCTGGAGCAGTTGAAGCTTTACCAAAGGATGACGATGACAAGGTTACGTAGGTGTCATATCCTTTAATACATTCGTCTATAACTGGGCTCTTCTTGGCGTGTGGAAAGAGGGGATGCCCGAGCTTTTTTGTCATGGTCCTATACTTGGTCAGGATTTGATGCAGTACGACGGCGATATCTGGCGCCAATATGCTGGCGATGAGGCCCTGCACCGTATCTTTGGAGTGCAGGGGTCCTTTTCAATACTCTGCAACAATCCACTGATTGCTGAGCTGGTTGATGTGGAAGCATGGTGAAAGGCATTACGTATGTACAGAAAAATGATGTAATTCAATGTATGTTCGTGGAAGCTCGGTGAATGTATACCGCTAAGACACGGGACGCGAGAAAAAGGAGATATGGAGACACAAGTGACTGTGTCTCCGTGTCTCTTGTGTTCTTCCCCGTGTGCTAGCGGCACATTTTTCAGAAATACTTCTAAAGCATGTCACTATCAGATGTCAACGTTCGTGTAACGGATGCTTTATGTATTTGTGAATTACGGTAGTTTGTGTTAATGGAGACGAATTCGGAAGGTAAGCATAAAGTTGAACAAGGATCATTGCAGTGGTTCCTGGAATTTTTGTTTAGAATGCTTGTGTCTAAAAAAAAGTATTATTTTTTCCTTGTCCTCATGCATTGCGGAAGCGTTTATTGCCCTAGTTCTAGTGTATTTTTTTTCGGGTACTGTCCAACTTTACACTTACTGGAGAAAAAAATATTAGTATATATTGTTGTTTTCAGAGAACAAGGTCATAACATACTTTATTTACCACCAACCCCAATATTTGTGGCCAGGTCATTCTGACCTTCTAAACAAACATTACGAAGAGCTCTAAATGTAGCGAAAATAGCGCGAGACCACGTGTCCCTAGAATGCTGGGAAGCTGCATATTTGTCTCGACTTACACGCTCATTAATGTCGTTCGTCAGGAGCCTCACAGTGCCAACATTCACAACCGACCAAGTCGCTGCTGAGTCGAGTCACCTGCTATGTTGTCTTATTGTTCCAGCATCAAAAAAGAAAAAAAGAAAAGACGGCGTTGGTGTTCGATTGATTCCTCTCCGCTATTTTTTGTCATATAAGGAAATGTTCGCGCCCAATATAGCCTTGAATTGAAATGGTTTATAAAGGTCGCTTATTGGTGAGAACTGAACCCTACACTATGTTGAAGTACACGAGCAAGGTCAACAGCGCAAAAGGCAAGCGAAGTCGACTCAAAACAGACACAAAGAGACGCCGCGTCGCAGCTAAGTTTCATCTTTTTGCACGAGAGGTATATCGACCACGTCCACATTTATGCTGATGGGACGTCCAATCTCGATGGTTCTGCCGGAGCCGTCGCTTTCTCGGCGAGAATCCCTGACGACATCGACGGCTGCAGAACTTGCAGGTTTTCGCGCTGAACTTCTTCTCATTAGCCAAGAACATCCTCAAAGATGGTCTGTATTCAGCGATTTGAAGGCGGTGCTGCAGTCTTTACTATCAGCCCTGCGGCGCGGTCCGCACGAACAGCTGATGAACAACTCATTCATTCCTTGAGAAAGAACGGGCACAAGGTCACGTTTCCATAGCTTCCAGGTCACTGCGGCATCATGGGTAACGTGCACGCCGATAATGCTGCTCAGACAGTTCTTGAAGACAGCGCAGGGGAATTATTACTGCTGTCACGATCAGATGCAGACTCTAGAATACTTCACGTGATGGCACGAGACATCACGCTTTTTATGTGGAACATACGAAGCTTTGAAAACAACTGACTGCACCATATGCACTCTTCGCGGCGCCTTTGCACCCGACCAGGACTCCGCCGACGCGATGCTACCCTACTTTGGCGGCTATGCCTCAGTAGCCTTTACAAAATCCTTTGTCTTTCATGTTGGAATGGCTGAAAACACTGCTTGTGATGAGTGCGGTAGCGAGGAGACACTCGAACACGTTTTGCGCGACTGTCCTCAATACAGTGTACAGAGAGCCGTTTGCGACTGCCCTAGCTCGTATTGACATCATTCTGAGAACAAATTTTTTGACATACCGGCCTTATAGAAGCCGCCACAATAAAGGGCTACAAGGTGCATTGCCATTCTTACGGACAGGAAGACTGCCCAAGAGACTGTTATCTGTTATCCTTGATGTGAGCAGTAATGATTGTGTGCATGTGCTCTGTTTCTCTCCCTCTCCCTATTATTGCGATAGCAATTACATGGACACTTCAACCGGATTTCTGCCGTCGGCGTCGTCGTCGGCGTCGCCATGAGGTTCCGTATAGATAAAATCTTTGCCGCGCGCCGTATGCCCGAGCGGAAGCGTGCGGGGACGCGCGCTATCACGGAGAGCGAACGCACTCAATCTCCCACGCGCAAGCAAGGAAGCGGGAAGCCAGCGCCGGAGGGAGCGGGGGGGGGGGGGGGGGGGGGCGCACTTCTACTCTGCCAACAACCGCGCTCGTCGCTCCGCCGCACCGTCTCTTATCTCCACATGGCTCTGACCTTTCTAAGCGCTGTGCATTCGCCGCTCAGTTTCCGTTGAAGCGATAGACCGCACGTACCTTCGCCCGCTGAGGCGTATGCGCTTGCTGCCAGCGTTTTGACAGTCGTTGTCTGCAGTCATTCAGTGTGATCTATTCATGGTTGTTTGTGCGCGCTCACACCACGCTTGTTCATTCAGTTAGTAATAGTCGGGCCACATTTTCCAACGCACGCTACACATGCAATGCTGCCCGGATCGGCAGTGCAGCGCTACAGGTGTGTCCCTTCGTACGCGCTGCCCACGGGAAGCGCTTCTCATCAACACCACCGTTTTACACGCGCCTTCTCGTGGTCATCGAGACTCTCTTCATGTCGGTCTACTTACGCCGCAGCACACCTGCTTACTTAATCAGCTCATGTTTACTACAATTCATATTGCTACCAAAGCCGCTCACCTTACTTCGTATGACATTGCTGTGTTGCTATCGCATTCATTGCTTCGCCCTTAGGGCGAAACTGTGACATTTTTTTTTCTACTTCCCCCCTGTCCTGTTCCCCAGTGTTGGGTAGGAAACCAGATTTTTGTTCTTAACCTCCCTGCCTTTGTTCAATTTTCTTTCGCCTCTGTTCTCTCTTCATTAAGGTAAATTCAGGTGAATGGCAATTTACATTTCCTGGCTATCCACGGTAGAAACCATGAATGCCATGACTTTCAGGCGTCCACGTCATTTCCATGCCTTAAGGTTCCTTAGCATCCCCGCGCCTATTCAATTATATATACTGGAGATACGCCACTGACTCGGCGCACAAAATGAACACCTACGCACCCGAATGGCCTTCTCTCTACCATTGGATCATTGAGGGACGTATCGTACTCAGTGCACTCGGACGGGGGAAGAGAGCGTGGAGTGGGAACTTACTATGGCCGTTGCAGGGACCTTGCCACTAATCCACTTACATATTAGTGAGTGGTGTCTTTCTTCCGCTCTCAATCCGTGCATCAACTATAGAGGGCACTCTGTCTCTGCAATTCCACCTTCTTCGCATTTATTCCTCTGCATGATAGAAGAGGGCACCCCGTTCTGTATATCATTTGGATAGTTTCAGCGCACGCGCGCTGGTACCGGCGCGCGGGCTGCATGACCGTTCTAAGTTATTGTATCTATAGCGCCAAACGATCAAGTCTCGTTACTCCGTCCACGCTGACCCTCAATGGAGCTCAAGTGTAATGCACTTAAAAGAAGTTTAAATAATTCAATTTGATCCATGCATTTATGCTGTTATCCAGGTGCACAAATCAAGGAGTCGGAATTTATTAAACACATTTCACGCGAGTCACTTTCTGCGCAAGTGCGCTGCGTCGATAAGAATATTGTGACTTCGTAGGAACCCATTCAAAAAATAGCCGGGGCAGGAGCGCGCTCAAGATCGTTACTCAGCGCGCGGGCAGAGCGGTCTTTCTCGCACCCCCTTCCCATTTAACATGAACGCCCGCAGGCCACCTGATCCCCGCCTCCGAACTGCGACCCGTTTATCTTTTTGCGGCAGGGCTCACTTTATTCTCCGCTTGCTAGTCCTTTCTCCTGGTCCTTAATCACGTGACGCCGTTAGCGTTAGGGGCAGGCGGTTCTCTTAGGAGTCTCCCGCTGTCGCGACTTTTAGCGCCACGATGGTGGAACGTCACGCATCCTATACAGGACGAAAAGGTCGTTTGAGGAGTCATTATTTCGGCCAATGCGTGGTGCTGGACAGGCTGCGTTGCGCAACCTCTCACGCGGCTCCATTTCTGTGGCGTAACAAGGACACGGCAAAGTGAGAGCTCTGCGCCGTCGCTCTCCTCATTGCCTGTTGAAGACAGAAGGCCAGAGGCACGTTTCCCCTTAAAAGAAGACTCACGGGCGTGTGCGCATAACGCGCCTCTGTCTCGGCAGGAGTTGAGTGGCGCCCTTATAAGTCTTCGTTAACGCATAATTAACGTGACGTTGTGTAAAGTTACTTAGGACGAACCATTGCCTGCGGCTGAACTGCGACTTGCATGTGTGTATAGAAACACGATCAAACTGGCAAACGCCGCGCTGTCATAGATGTAATTTGCAGCATTAAATGGATAGAAATGTGACTTCCACTACACAAGGCGTTAAACAATTCTGGCATTTGTACATTGTTCTTTTTTCCTCAAGAAACGAATTGGCAACCTTATCAAAGCCTCAGTGTTTTAATGCACATCTTCATAACACAACGGCTCAACAGTAGAAATAGGCACGGATGTTCTGCACACTTCAGCGCGTTCGTTGACGCATAACATGTGGATATAGAATTCATATGCTCCTGTATTCTACGTTAGGGTTTCGGTATATGAAATTCGTTCCTTGTTTGCTGGCGCCTTCGCTATTATGCGAACCTGTGTGCTGGCCGCTTTGATTCTTGAGTAAACCGACGCATGCAGATATGTGAATCTGTGGACGAACAACTTCATAGGCTTGAATGATTATTTTACAGGCGGCACCTTTCAAATATGGATCATGCTGTCGGCATTTCATGTAGAATTTTTTTGTCGCTAATGGGCTTGCTATTGCCAGGTGGTGAAAATTCTTCCGGATCCGCCCCCCCCCCCCCCCCTCGAGGCACTACGGCGTGCCTCATAATGAGATCGTGGTTTTGGCACGTAAAGCCTCAGAATCTTTCTTCTATTGTGTCTTTTTTGTTTCGTTGGGAAAATTATGTCGCTGCAGGAGCACGTTCATGGACAAATGTGCTAGTTACCAGAATTCCTTAATGAGGATACGTTGCGCTTCTCAATTCTCTTGGAAGCCCTTGTGATTGTTGACCAGGCAACATGACAGGACGTAACCGATTTCCCGCTTGTTTACCTAGGTCGCATAAAAACCGGCAAGCGCACGCCTTGCAGGAAAACAAAAAAAAATAAAAATAAAAGTGAGTAAATAAAAAAAATATCAGCAGCAAAAAAAAAAAAAAAAGCAGATTAGTTGTGGTACTCTTTAAAAGTTTAATGCTATACATGGAAATAAGATGCACTTGCGTACGCGTTTCGTTTTTGGCTTAGTGACATTGTGTCAACCAGGGTCAGATGCTCCAAGTGTGACGGCGCCGTTAGAGAGGAGAACTTGGGGCAAGAACACCTTTCGTAGTTAGAACCCGACTTACCAATACTGTTTTCCCCTCCATGTTATTTAGTAAAAAAACCGGTCAAAATGTTCAGGCGTCTTTTTTTTTTTTTTTTTTGCTAGGGGTTAATTAAAGCCCTTCCTTTCTTCCCCGAGAAAACAAATGTGCGGAGTCTCCCACAGAATTCCTTTCGCGCAGTTTTATTAGAGGAAAGAAATGCTAACTGCGTCTTCATGAGAACAGTGACAGAAGTAACATTTGTTACAATGTTTATGAAAATTGCATTCACACACCGCATCAGCTTTTCTTTGCTTCTCTAACCACGGTGGTACTGCCAAAAGGTCGGACGCTGGCCTATAGTAGCTTCTTCTTCACAAAAAGGGGATGAACAACGCAGACATCACATGGACCGAGCAAAACGGCGACACAGCACAGCTGTCTGATATGCCTCTTCTACAGCATCTTCCTTTCACCAAGTCCACGTTACTTGAGCTGTTTCTCTCCTTCCGTAAAGTAAGTCCCCAGAAAATGGCGTCCCGCCACGCCAGTCCTTTCAAGCTAGGCGTACTGACGTTAGCTACCCTGCCGGCGGCGCTTGACGTGCAACAGAATCGGTTGTGCGAAAAATAGAAGATACGTCCAACCTGTCGCTCGGTAAGTGTTTGGGGATTTCTTGCCAAATGTGTGCGTAGTGCCTCCGCTCGCAAACCGGGCAGCGCGGGGAAGCGAATCAATGGCGGACGTGCAGGTCGGTTTCCTAGGATAAGCGCACGCAGCTCCGAAGGGTCAAAACGTGCCTTCGGAGCAGTTGAAAAAAAAAAAAAAAAAAAACAACGTCATGGGTTGACTTTCTTGCATTCGCTGCGTAAACGACGCGCGGTAATCGACGTCGTCTATTGCATTACTACGTAGAAAACGCCAAATTTTTTAAAGGAGCCTTCAGGATTTAATCCCACTGGCGGCTGCAAACTCGAATGCGAAGCGGTGGCAAACACCGCCTTGTCCTTTCAGCCCATCCCGATCGCAATTCAAAACGCCTTTTGTTTAGGCGAAAGTACGATAGCGCAACCACGGATTACTCGAAACAAACAAACAAACAAACGAACGAACCAACGAACGATATGAAGGATCCGTGTCTCAGGACAAATCAATTGAGACTGACTGCATTGCGGCAGACATGGATCCGGAAGCACGCCCTCATTATTCCTTCCTCTCAACCCTCCCTCGATGCCACGGCGACTCCACAGTTCTGGCTGACTAAAGGTCTGGCCTATAGCGCTTGCGTCATTGCCCACTTGAGGGCGCAGCGAATGGGGAGAAGGAGGTGGCGCCACGTCATGAGTGTTTAAAATCAGCGCGCTGCCTCCAGCACGTCACTTGCTTATCGGATTTCATCGGTGATGTGCCTACTGCAATGGACTATGAAGCTCCTAACTCAGCGGCAGCTGTAAAACGTGAAGATGACATAATCACGACAGACCTACCATTAGACATTGAGGATCGCATAGCTGGAAATAAAATTCACTGTTCTGCAGCAAAATGGTCGGAATGTTTCCGGTCTGTGGTCAACGTGTACGCAAACATCCACACCGAATCAGCGGAAAGAATTTAATGCATTTCGAAAACATCAATCGAAAACTTCCATCGAAAACATTTCACCGAAACGACTGCAGTACCTTCACATTCCCACACGTAAGTAGTCTTAAGTGTCTTCTCAATTTTACTAGAACTGTACGTTTACTGCCGTATGAAATATCCACAATGGGCCTTGGGCTATTGGCCCAGCAGTTACGTTAGAGTGCCGCGCAGTTATGTGAGAGTGACGTAGGAGATTGCATTGAAACATTTTTTGAGCACAAGGCAAAGGGAAGGTGAAGGTACTGCGGTGAGGGAGGTCAAGGTGAGGGTAATGAAGGAAGTCCCGGATCGTGTCGTTACGGTGTTTAATACCATTACGCGTTGCCTTAAATGTCAGTGATCTTGAATGGGCACTAGCAGAAGTCTCGAAAAAGGAATCTTGCTTGGAAAAGGAAGTTTGCTCTCGCGTGCCTATACTTACAGCGCGAACGCACCAACAGGTACAAAAAAGAAAGAAGTAACACGAGCGCTGACTCACGACTGAAAGCTTACTTCTTACGCACACCACATAAACAGGAAAACTCACGCATGCGTATACCGGCACACCAGCCGTTACCCTCAACCGAAGCGCAAAACATGGCACAAGACCGGCATACACAAAATAGAGGGATTTAACGCTTACATACATCCAGAAATATTTTTTGTTTGCTGTTTAGCGCAAGTGCCCCCACAATGTCGTATACAAAATTCCCTTGTCATGCAGATCTTCTTACATCGGTGTATAAACAAAAGGCTGCAAGAACATTCTTCCAGAATAAATAACGCAGACCTGTCACATTTGGCAACCCATTGCGCAGCTTATGGTTGCACGCCCACATTTGATTGCACACGCGTACTCTGTAGAAATAAAGAAAAAGTTCGCCTAATTTCAGAGGCTTACCTGAATCAGTAAATGTAGTGACAGGTGCGTCATGATGGCGTCACTTGCGCTACACAACAAAGAAAAAATATTTCTGGAGGTATGTAACCGTTAAATCCCACTATTTTGTGTATGCCTGTCTTCTGTCATGTTTGGCGCTTTCGTTGAGCGTAACGGCTGGTTTTGCGGGTGTACGCATGCGTGAGTTTCCCTATTTTTGTGGTGTGTGTAAGAAGTAAACTTTCAGTCGTGAGTGAGCGCTCGTGTTACGTCCTTCTTCTTTGTACCTGTTGGTTCGTTCGCACTGTAAGTAAAGACGCAGTTGTACCGACTCGCCCAGCTAGCTACTGTACTCGCGTGTCGGACAGATTGCCCCCAAGCTTGGAGTGTTTATTAGGAAGTCCATAGTAGCCCCCCCCCCCCCCCCCCCACCACCAAAAAAAAAGTAGTGCCGTCGCAACTGAGCATGCGCAAGAATGTAGCGGCGAACCCGTATGTCTAGTCCAAAAGCTTCGCGTCAATTAACTAAATAAATTCTGGGGTTTGACGTACGCACACTATGATGTGGTTATGAGGCACACCGTTGTGGCAGAATCCGAATTCGAAAGAGAATCCAAAGAAAAAAAAACACCCGGGGTTCTTTAAGGTGCAGTAGGCGAGCGTTTTTACGTGCCACCGCCATCGAAATGCGGCCGCCGCGGCCCGAATTGAACCCGTGACCTCGTGCTTAGCAGTGCAACGACAAAGCAACTGAGACACCGCAGCGGGTACTTTGTGTCAAAAAATAAGGCGCGGCACCAAACGAAGCGAAGGCTTTTTACCCTGGCATCTAATCCGACCAGATACCTCCGCTTCTAGTAAAGTTCGCGAGCAACGAATGACGACGCAGACTGTCGCTGTCTCTCACCTCAATAAAACTTCAAAGATGAACGATATTTTGCCGGTTTTATTGAGACTAGTCGTCAATTCTGAGATTTGGTAGGCCTAAAACTGGACGGTTTCACAATTTATTTATTTAGTTATCTATAAGTACTGAAATCCCTGGTAAGGATTTGAAAAAGTAGCATAGGGGTATCAAAGATGAGCCCGTTTCACATGGCGTAGTTTTGCTAGCAATTTCACGCATGCGACGTCGCCGGTGCGGCAAATGAGCTGCCTGCCCCTTCATGCGTGCAATTTTCCAGTGCTCGGAGTTGCTGAACTTCCTTGTGAACGCTTGTGCGGCGTGAACGGGGAACCGATAACAAGGCGGCTTTGTCCGAGGAGGCCACGGGGGCCTGCCTGCTAACTTTTTGTTTTGGTAGAAGAATAGATTCATGCACGAGGAAGTTTTACGAAAGCAATCTGTGATGCTTTACGTTGTTTTCACCGAAACGCAATGATATTAATCTACGCCAAAAATTATAGAGTCTTCCACAAGGTGTTCGCCAATGCGGAAATCGCAGCCATCGCGGTTTGAGAACCTGCTGTTGCAATGTTTCTGAAAAATGAAAAGAAGGAAAAAAGGGCCGCGACGGAGGGGGAGGAAATAAAGAAGACGTGTGTGCAAAATAGGGCTGCAGAGGTAAAGACAATACAAAACAATAACAGCATTACAAACTGCAATATATATGAATCCGCCTCAGAAGCCAGAGTCTGAAAACCGACTGATGTCCTCATTTATGTACGCAGACAGTCAAACGTGATATCAAGAACAGAACGTGCGTAAGCGCAGAATTTAGTCTAGTGTTTGTTAAGCGAAGCTTCTTTCCCTAGCCAACAACGGCTCTCGCAAACGGGCCTATATAAGCAATGCATGTCGACCTGCAAAGTTGTTTAGAACTGTAAACTGCTGGGCTAGTTGTTGGTGTTGCATATTGATCATAGTAGCACCAAAGTAGTACCCGTGAACGCACCTCTGTTGTGCGTAATCAAACCATAAATCACGACATAAAACATGTACATACAATGTCGCCTCATAGGCATACCTGACAACTTGCGAACGTTAACTTTCGTAAAAACTAAAAATTTTGGGGGCACGAGAGAACGAGGGTGAGGGGGGGGGGGTGAGTGAAGGGAGGTAGCACGTATTCATTTAAAGCGTTCCTTTTGTGGGATAGGTACTGTATTAAAGGAGTACTGACACAAAAATTTGAAGTCGAGATAATTAGTGAGATCGATTTAGGTGAACACACACACATCGTCTACAAAATATTAGCGGCGAATATAGCTTAGAACATCATATTTAAAATCAATTTTAAAAGTACATGCACGCGACCACCCCCAAAGCGCAGCACCTCGCGACATTGACATCAAGGAAGGATTGTAAATAACCGAGAAAACGCTACGTCACGAGTTTGCGCTGCCGTCGGGGCGCGGGGCCGGCGAGCAAGTATCTTGCCGCTCCGGTCGTCCCGGTGCCTTTTTTTTTTTTTTTTTCTCTCCCTGGTCGAGACGCTGGCCTCTTTCGCCGCTGACGGCAGCACAAAAATCGACTTAATTTGTTTCTGACACGCGATAACCCTCAGAGTAAAGTGACCTCGAAAGTGTGCATGTTATAAAACGTTGTACGATATAGTAAATCGTTGGCGTGATTTCGGCTCGCAAGCGGTCAGCGCAGCCGCCGCAGCAATCGTCTCTACGACGCGGCTCGCCTTGCTAACGTGTTTTGTCATCGCTACCAACCGCGTCGTCAAAACTAATAGCACCGTCACTTATGAGCGACATAAATGTTCAGACGTTGATTGTGTTGACGAATACAGGTGCTTCATTCCGAGCTGCGGACGGATCGCAAGGGCCGTCGGCCCCGGATCAGACGGCCAGCGAGCTAGGCCTACACCGTTTCCCAGCGATCACCAGCTCGCCTGGCATGCTCGTTCGCTACCGTATAAGCGGCAGAAGTGGTCCCAGTTCGTGCGCGCTACTGGACGCTTAGAATGGACCTCGTTGAAGAGCAGCCAGATTTGTTCGCTTCATTTCGAGGCGCGCCGAGCTTAGAGCAGTCCGATGATCTTCCACCAAGACTACGTTGCCCCAAGCCTGATGCTGTGCCGACTTTTACCCCACCTTGTGTCCTGCTCAAGCATATGCTTCATTCCCAAAGCGCCTTCGACGAATGGTTCCTACTGCTTGTAGCGGTGCGTACACGCATATTCATATAGCTGTCGCATGACCGCACTTTCCGAGTCGCTGCTTCGTAGTGGATTGAATCCAAAGTGGTTGGCCACGTCTAATACGGTAGCGATTCCCGCCTGGAGGAAATAGACGCCTGGACGACGAAAACGAGGACGGCGACGACGTCGCAAAGCACGCGCAGGCGTAGCAGACGAACTAGCAACACGAAGCTCGCGCGCTGGTGAGCGCGCTGGCTTGCGCACGTCACAGTTTTGTGCGATCACGTGCCCACTGTGTTTACAATCCCTCTTTTCCCACCTCTTTGCTCTCTGAAACCGAAACTTGGACTGGTTGCTACAAACAAGACTCCAAATAATTACCTGTCGCGCTCTGAAGCAAATGGGGTTTCCTGCCGTGATTACTGGGTCATTAGCTACTTCTTACAGCAGAAAAAACAAGGTCGAAAATTTTTGTGTCAGTTCTCCTTTAATTGACGATGGGTAAACTTTACACGTAGCGCAGAAACAGCATTGACGCAGTTGAAACAGCCTAGACTGAAAAGCAGCGCATTTTTTTTTCCATATCACAGCAAGTCTTTCAGCGACTTTGCTGTTGCAGATTTCGCCTGTTTCAGGTACTTGTCTGTATCAAATTGCTGGAAGAAAGCACCCCTCTTGCACCCGTTCATCATAGGAAAACTTCAAACGCGAGGTTCGGATACTGACGAGCGAAAATTTTTCCCGAACAGCTTTTTTCATAAAACTTGATGCAACGTTAGTAAAAACGTAAAACAATCCCCAATTCGTAAAGTTAAAAAAAAAAAAAAAAAAAAAAAAAAACCTCTTTCTGGACTGAGAGAGCCGCCCACCTAGGGCGAGGAAAGAACACTTTCTCGCGGTTTCTAACACTAAACGTTGATTCCTCCTCCTCCGGGAGAGTTGGTAGACATGTTCTCAGGTATTGAGAATGCACAGATTTCTTAATCTAATCGCGCATGATATTCGACAGCTTCTTTGAAATTTCTTATATTAGGCCTCCCTCCATTCTCGAACCGCAGCGTATAAGCCACTGCGTATGTGCCCATTCCTGACCGATCTCCTAGGAAGGGTATGAGCCACTGATACGCGAGCTCTACAGAAGCCTTTAACGTACCTACATGCTTGTATTGTGACACAAGACAGATATTATACTATATATGCGTCACTCTTCTCTCTGCATACATTTCTCCTCGTCATTCTTCGCCTGACAAGGATCAAACGTCGCCTTGGTCTACGTTATATCACTGCATCAGCGTCGCACCGTGTGCATCCGCATGAACTTGAGTTGGCATTTGGGTATAGCTTGCGAATGGTGTAGGACATAAACATAAACATTTCATGTATTAAGTTGTGACCTGTTCAATGCCTAAACATCGAATGAGATAACACGTTGGGTAAAATGAAAATAAGTACAATTGTATTCATCGTATTTAGTTGAATAACACATAATTAGCCGCTTCACGGTAGCTTTGCTTCACATATGTTGCAACATGCGTGTTGAATCTGCATATTTTGTTTAATTTTGCTGTCTTTAGGAAATAACTTATGAATCATTAGACAACTAAATTGGCCGGCAGAGGCCCATATACTGCAAGGTGCAGATGTTGTTTTTAATAAAGTGCACTGTGCAGATGAAAAGGCATAGCGGGAAGGGCGAATGAAATAAGATTTGTTTTTTCTCGGCCATATCTAAAAATTTTGGACATCAAGTTTATTTCCTCTGTCCCACCTCGATCTGTCATTCAGCTCTGTTTTTCTCGCCTCAGTAGTAGTAGTCATCGCGCTTCTCTAATGTCTCTTGCGAGGAGATTTCCTTCCTCTTCATTTCGTTATTTTTAAAGAAACTCACTTCACCCTCAACCCTATGTGTTGCTCTATGTTAATGTATTGTACTTAGTAGACAAGCTTCTGCTTTGGTCCAAGTTGGAGATTACTTTTCATTCATAGCTTCAGAGCTCACCACAATGAACGGTTATTTTACACGTAGAGAAGGAGAGCACCGCTCTTAGTGTAAAGCATTTGATTTTTTACCGTACACAGCACCTGTCATTTGTATATCGATAGTCGCAGCGGCGAGTGTCAATTTCACAGAAAGGCAGAGTTTTAGAGATATTCTTGCATTCTAAGAAAAAAAAAAGGTAGGCCACTTAGCACCTACCTTTTATCATGTGTGCTTGCAGGGCACGCTGATTTATAAGTGACCCACCGTGTGGTTGTGGTCCCTAAGTTTCTAGAGCTCTGTGACGGTCAATGAATGCTGTTGCTCTCTTTCACACTCTGCTACAGAGGACCATGATTTTTGTTGTTTAGCTGAAAAAGGACCTTTCAGTGTACATTTTTCGCGTTATTTTCAAACCAAACCTGCTTCCGCTTTTTGGAGCCGCCCTATTCACACTTAAAATCCCAGGGGAAGCAGAATTTTGAAGAAAATAATTTCTGTACAAACACTACACGAGAACTTTGATATTGAGTTCTTGATTGAAATAGACTGCATGATATTGCAGTATAGGCAGCCTGCTCTTTCCAGCCTTCCAGAAAATCTGCTTTACGTGACAGCTCTGCATATATGCTGTGTCCTCTGGTGACCGGCTATCACACACTATTTGGATGCCGTGTAGGTTAGCTGTATAAGTGCTTTACAAAAGGACGCCAGGAAGCTGAAGGACCGCACGGAATGAAGCCAAACTTGTCGTGTATAGCAAGAGTGTGCCCTAGTGGTTGCGACAGTATAAAATGGCTTGAGCGGATGAAGCCGCATTTATTTGGTATCAAACTTTCTAAACGCATCTCTATGGAGGTTCTACGGGTCCACAAAAGCCGCCGTGGAACACAGTATAGTTTCCGGAATAAAGCCAGACTTGGCTCATCGTGAAAGGGTATCGTACAAGTTATGTCATTTCAGTGAGTGCATCAAAAAGCGTTGCGCTGTAGTCAATTTTTAATAGACGTCCTTCATTGAGTGACGCGACTTCTTTGCACCCGCTTTCCAGATATACCGATAGTGGTCGAAGTCCCAAATTCTTGTGCTAGGTTTTCAGTCTGATATTTAGGTGAGTGGCGCAGAGTAAAGCGTTTTATTTGACCACGAAGGTACATTTACGTGGTGGGGATGATGGGAAAAAAGCTGCGTAACAGCAGTTTGACTATAATGTATTCTAACTTAAAAAATTCCGCAAATTGTCATAGAAACTCCCAAGAACAACATGAGTAAAGCATTTTTTGATAGATTGCATAAGTCTTCATGTGTTGGTCGGTTATTTAAATAAATAAATAAATAAATAAATAAATAAATAAATAAATAAATAAATAAATAAAAAAGGAAGGGAAGAAAATTACTCTGACCGCAGTAACCGTCTAGCACAGTCTGCAGACATCTGAACCGCTTGTCAGCAAAAGGAGGAGGGGTAGGACGGGTGAAAGGGGGGGGGGGGGGGCTAGGAGTAGGACAGGGAAATAGGATAGCAGAGAGGATAGAGTAAATATAGAGTAGACTAGGTAAGTTATATTCATACGGGGCAGAAGATTATTTTTCCGAATGTGAAGGTGACGGCGAAGTGAGTGCAAAATTACGAAGCTGAGGGCGAGGACGGGAAACCCAAAGTGAGAGCGTTTGCGCTCCTGTCATTGTAAGGTTTTGGCACCGCGTTTGGTCGATAACTTTGGGAGGCACTGTAGCATAACAGAGGCAGCGGTGCCTCCAGCACGGTCGAATTTTGTGGTTTTGCCAGTGGAACGGTTTTGAATTAGCGTCTGCAGCTCCCTAAAGAGCTAAGTTTAAGTTGTGGCGTGAGCTATACTTGGACAATCTCTAGCCGGGTGTCAACGAGGTCGGCACTTCTCTTTTGTTCCGGGATTGAACAGGGTAGCCTCGTTGCTACGCTGACCGGTTGGCAATAGCTGAACCTAAGATAAGGCTCCAGAAGGGTAGTTGAAGCGGTTGAACACCTGAAGTGTTCATTGCGAAAAATCTACAACAGCTAACCTCAAACTTCCTAAGCGCAGAAAGCTCTGTTTCCTCGATTCAAATCCACCATTAAACTCTATTTCCGTACGAGGTTATCCCAAAGAAAACTTGCTTAATGTATGGCACCACCGCCAATTATTGCCCCGTCGCTCAAGATAGTCATTCTTTCAGCGAACTACCAGTCACCATACGTATGTTGTACTCGCAGATTCCTACTGATATTGTACTTGTCACAGATGCTGTACTTTTCACACCAATATTGTACTTGCTAATTCATGTACTTACACAGCTTTCTTGTAATGGAATCTCAACTAGTCAAATCGGATGTTGGTCCAGGTGGTCTCGCAATCATGTTGCATGCATTTTTATGCACTAAACATTCTTCTTCTTCTTAACTATAGACGTAACCTGTTAAAGAAGAACAAATTAAAGCAGTACTTACAATACACTCAGTTTAGGAAGACCTCTTAAGACTCCTGGTGGGACTGATTGCAACAATATGGACTTCTGTATAGAGCTGGAATAAAGAGATGAAGAAAGACAGGTTGTTGAGAGAAAGACATAGGGGGCCTGGATTGTGCGCTTTAATTGTGACAATGATTCATGCAGCTTGCGTGTTAACGAAAAGATTTTGTACTCACATTTCCCGCAGCTCGTGCAAGTTGTCAAAGACTCCTGGTTCGATATAGCACAATTTCAGCAACGAGTTGAGGTGGCTGAAACAAAATAAATAAAGCATCTTGTGAAATATTTCTTTTTTCTTTTCCCTTAACTGATAACAACGCCCGAGGGCTTGTAGCAAGGTTCAGTATATGTAGGAATTCATCAGGAAGAAAAATAATGATCGTAGTGATGCATAATCAAGTGTTTTTTTTTTCTTTCGGATATCCACCGAAAAGGCTGGTACCATTAGTTACCAGCATCGAGAAGCTAAACTCACAGGATTGGTAGAATTGCTCATACACTTCGTTGTCTACTTTATCTGTGCGCAAATAAACTCTAAAATATTCCTCGATGCTGCCAAGCACGGACGATTAACAGTGTACGTCGACCATATATACGCTTACATATATACGCCTGGCTCAGCGCGCCGCGGAGAGAAGAGAGGCAGGGGTCGAAATGGCAGGAAGCTGGCAAGGAGGAGACCGCGTGCGCATGCACGCGGTCTCCTCCTCCTCCGGGTTGCCATGGCTACGCACCACAAATAGAGCGCCCGCCTCGGCTGCGGGAGGCTGCGGGTTCGATTCCCACCACCGCCGGGCACCCACTGGTTAAAATGGGTACAAGCGTGCCCCGGCCTGGCGTTCGGCTTTCTTCTGGGGTGATGCGCTTGAGAAAGGAGCCTGCGCCCTGAATTCCCGTCGAAACCAGCGTGAGCACGGAAAACAAGTGATGACTGGGCCGCTCCCATGCCGGTCATTTCCCATGCGGCGCCCCAAGCACCTATTGAGGTGGGGGCGCCTTGAGGTCAAACACCCCCTTCCAAGCGTTGAGGGCCCATAATGGCCGAGCACCAGACCGGGAGCACGCTTGTACCTATTTTACAGGTAGGTACCCGGCGGCAGCACTTGCCTACCACAGCCGCGGCGGATGCTCGTCTACAAGGCCGTCTGTGGTTGGACAAGAGGCGCCCAGAGACAACAACTGAAATCTTTATTGGGCCCTCTTTCGAGATGTGGACCCCCACGACAGCCGAGCACCAGGCCAGGGGACATCTCTACCCATGAGAAAAACCGGTGGGTTCCCGGCGGCACCGGGATTTGAACTCGGTACCTCCCGCATACGAGGCGGATGCTCTACCACTAGGCCATCGCTGCGGTTCACGCTGGTTTCGACGGGAATTCAGGGCGCAGGCTCCTTTCCCAAGCGCATCACCCCTGAAGAAAGCCGAACGCCAGGCCGGGGCACGATTGTACCCATTTGAACCAGTGGGTAACCGGCGGCGGTGGGAATCGAACCCATAGCCTCCCGCAGCCGAGGCGGGCGCTCTACTCTCTACGGCTGGCTTAAGCAGCTTCGCTGTTAAAAAAAAAAAAAAAGCCATGAGAAAATATATTTTGTTTAACTGATAAACAACGCCATAACTGATAAACAAGGCATTAAACACTGTAATTGGTAGTGCATCTGAGGCAGTAACTAAAATTGTAAAAGACGGAATAGAAGTTCAAGGCTCTGAGCTAGCTAATGCATTTAACGATTTCTTCCTATCAGTTGGTGACGCTACCACCAGCAGCGCTGACCTAAGATATATGAATGACCGAACTAACCAAACCATATTTTTAAAGCCAGTTTCAGATGGTGAGCTTGTAGCCACATTTCTAACCCTCAGCAATAGCAAAGCCACTGATGCGGACAATATTCAAACAAAACCTGTAAAACATGTCATTGACATACTAGCACCATGCCTTACCTACATATTTAATATGTGTTTGTCTACAGGAATTTTCCCTCGAGATATGCAGATAGCAAAAGTTACAGTTGTATATAAAAAGGGTAATAGAAATGATATGTCCAACTACCGTCCTATCTCAGTTCTGCCTGTATTTTCCAAAGGTTTGGAGAAAATAATTTTGAAACGCCCGACCTCTTTCACCGACCGCTTCAACTTGATAAGCTCTGCACAGTATGGCTTTCGCAGAAACAAGTCTACAGAGCTCGCACTACTGGCCCAAAAGGAATTCATTCTAGAAAATTTCGAGTGTAGAAATATGGTGCTTGGGCTTTTTTTAGACTTTTCAAAAGCCTTCGACCTCATTAATCATGATATTCTGCTTCAAAAAATGGATCACTATGGCATAAGAGGTGTCACGCACAAACTAATCAAGTCGTATTTACTATACCGTACTCAATTTGTTGCCATCGAAGGAAATCATTCTTCAATAAAATGCATTAAAACAGGCGTCCCTCAGGGAACCATCCTGGGACCGTTTCTGTTCATACTTTATATTAATGAGATTGTCCACATTGATAAAACAGCGCATTATATAATCTATGCTGATGACACGAGTTTATTCTTTTCGGGCAAAACATGTGCCGATTTGGGTAGTCGAGTGAATAGCGCACTGTCTGAAATTAATGCATGGGCCCAAATGAACTCCCTAAAACTAAACATTAATAAAACGAAGGCAGTTTTATTTCACCCCCGCCACGCATATGTCCAGTTACCCACCATTTTGTTAAACTCTAAAATTGAAGTGGTAAAAAGCTTCAAATCATTGGGCGTGTATTTTTCACAAAACATGACATGGGATGATCACGTGAACTACATTATTAATAAACTATCTAGGACAACAGGCATTATGCGCCGCCACTGCTACAATTTTCCTACCTTTGTTAACATACTCATATATAACTCTTTATTTTTGTCTCTATTAAATTACGCGTTTCTTGTATGGTCAACAACAACAGCTGGAAACATTAGCAAACTTACCGTCCTGCAAAAAAGTGCTCTACGCCTAGCCTGTAAAGTTCCATATCGCTACCACACTGCAGACTTGTTTAAGCAGTACCACATCATTCAGGTTACATCAATGTATGATTACAAGCTATGCCGTTTATATAAACTCGGTTTGCTGAAAAATAATGATGACATGACAAGCCTAGCAAGGCTAGAGAAAAACATTCATGCTTATAATGTACGCCATCCTGAAGTGTGGTATGTCGCGAAATGTAGAACTAATTACGGAAATCAAATGTTAAAATTTCAATTGCCTACACTTCTAAACCACATAATAAAAGAAAATAACATTGACATATCTAGTACATCACCAAAACAACTGCGTTTAATGTTTGTATAATGATGTGATACGACGATTTCCTTGTTCTTTATGACTGCTTCGTAATCCCCTTTTCAAGTGACGTTTTATATCTTTTGTGTTTCCTTAGTAGGTTGTACTTCCTTAGCCGCACGCTTTTATGCCTTCCCGTGTGCTAGGGGGGTCAGGGCACCTCAAGCTGTTCTTACAGCTTTTACCTGCCCTCCTCGTAACTTTTTCTTGTTGCGGAATAAAAATTCAATTCAATTCAACTAAATGCCTGCAGGATAAATGAACAAAAGGCGGCGGCCAAGCCATCGGAGCTCGAATGATATTTGATACTGCTGCCTTTCATTTAAGCACGAGGGGTTGCTTTTGTCGACATCTCTGCCAGTCTGTTTCGTCTTTGGAGGTCTTGAATTTCGACGGATAGGCCTGCTGGTGTTTCAAAGCAAGTTCATTTGAACGAAGTGCCTACATCAGTGTGAAACTCAACGAACTACGCTGTTATTTATTAAATGATGACATTCTGTGAAGGTTAGAAAGTTTAGAGCTATAAGGGCAACAGGAAGCCTGTGTATACCAAAACAACACGGGCCGCTGCATAGAGCCAGACGGCAAGCTCAACTTGCGGCTCTGGGGCTGGCGCTACGTTTTTGGCCGGCGCTCCCAAACGGAGTCCAAGCGGAGAATGGTCGCACTCGTCAAAGCAAGAGCCGCTTGCATCAGGGCGAAAAAGCTGTAGTTCTCACGTTGCGTATTTCCTCAGAACAAGCGAATTGCACAAAGGGCGTTTGCACTATGTCTGACCTTACATTTACCGCAAATTTTGGTTCAAATTTCTTTTTTCGCAAGAGTTGTTCAAATTACAATCGTTTCGAAAGCTCTAGTACGATGCTTAGTCCGTCACCGAACAAAAAGGCGTCCCAAACAGCACGTCGTGGGCAGCCTATTTGTTTTGTCGAGTCGTTGGCAAGGTATGCACGACTTTCGCAGTCTTCGACCGTGGAGTCGCTTGCTATTATATACGGTACGGGCCATGCGCGCTAACGACTTTTAGGCATGAGAACTATAAACATGTGCCGCGAGTGTACAGGGGTACTATAACGTAAACCTATTCCAATCTGTTTCTATTCCATTTTCTTCGTTAGCCCTCCACGATTAGCCAAACATTTTTTTTGGCGCCACGTCCATTTCGCCTGTCTCGAAAAATGCGAAAGTTCCCCATCTCAAGATGACGTGTACGCACTGATTATGCATGACTGGGCCGAATAAAGACATCTTTTTTTTTTTACTATTTCAAGCCTTGTCACCATTAGCCTTCCCGCGATTGGTAAATTTTTTTTGGGCCGCGCTTATTTCACCTGTCTGTCACGCAACGTCCCAAAACCGCAGAAACTACACGTCAGAGTGACGTGTACGCACTACAAAGCCATTAGTATGCCGAACAAAAGTGTTCTTATTTTGGAATAGCTCCGGCACTGGCTACTCGAAGCTGCTGACGAAAATGTATTTCTTTGTGTATAATCAAGCTGGAGCAGCACACGCCGCTGATGATGGTCTTGCAAAATGTGCATCTCATTTTTAATTTGTACCAGTGAGACGAAGCACCGGTAGATAATATAGCAGTAGATAATGTTCAATATAAGATAACATGCCAACTATCATTAGCAGCACTCAGGTTTTCGGCAGAATATTCCAGAAAATATGCTCGGAAACGGGTGCGGGAGATTTCGGCGATCGCTTGCATTTAGCAACAAATTCATGTTTCTCATTCTCATTAAGGGGCATTGAAAAAACAGAAAAATGTCGGCAACTTTTGAAAAACATTCACTCACGATGTAGAAAATGTGCAAGTGTGCCACGAAACTAACCAGCTAATATAACATAAACGGACGCGTCGACAGTGGTAGAAAACCCGAGACCGATGGAGAACCCAGCTATGGAACTACCGGCTGTTTCAGCGAACACTTTCAAAAAATTTTAAAGTTTGCCTGTGGCAGATAAGCTGGTCTACTCGAAGAGGTGGACATTCATCATCATCATCATCATCATCATCATCATTAGCCTGTATTTATGTCCACTCCAGGACGAAGGCCTCTCCCTGCGATCTCCAATTACCCCTGTCTTGCGCTAGCGTATTCCAACTTGCGCCTGCGAATTTCCTAACCTCATAATCCCACCTGACTTTCTGCCGTCCTCGACTGCGCTTCCCTTCTCTTGGTATCCATTCTGTAACCCTAATGGCCCACCGGTTATGCATCCTACGCATTACATGGCCTGCCGAGCTCCATTTCTTCCGCTTAATGTCAACTAGAATATCGTCTACCCCCGTTTGTTCTCTGATCCACACCGCTCTCTTCCTGTCTCTTAACGTTACTCCTAAGATTTTTCGTTCCATTGCTCTTTGTGCGGTCCTTAACTTGTCCTCGAGCTTCTTTGTTAACCTCCAAGTTTCTGCCCCGTATGTTAGCACCGGTAGAATGCAATGATTGTACACTTTTCTTTTCAACGACAGTGGTAAGCTCCCAGTCAGGATTTGGCAATGCCTGCCATATGCACTCCAACCCAATTTTATTCTTCTGTAAATTTCTTTCTCATGATCAGGGTCCCCTGTGAGTAATTGACCTAGATAAACATATTCCTTTACAGACTCTAGAGGCTGACTGGCGATCCTGAATTCTTGTTCCCTTGCCAGGCTATTGAACATTATCTTTGTCTTCTGCATATTCATCTTCAACCCAATTCTTGCACTTTCTCGATGAAGGTCCTCAATCATTTGTTGTAGTTCCTCTCCATTGTTGCTCAATAGGACAATGTCATCTGCAAACCGAAGGTTGCTGAGATATTCGCCATCGATCCTCACTCCTAATCCTTCCCAGTCTAAGAGCTTGAATACTTCTTCTAAGCATGCAGTGAATAGCATTGGAGAGATTGTGTCTCCTTGCCTGACCCCTTTCTTGATAGGTATCTTTCTACTTTTCTTGTGGAGAACCAAGGTAGCTGTGGAATCCTTGTAGATATTTGCCAAGATATTCACGTATGCTTCCTCCACTCCTTGGTTACGCAATGCCTCTATGACTGCTGATATCTCTACTGAATCGAATGCCTTTACATAATCTATGAAAGCCATATAGAGAGGTTGATTGTACTCCGCAGATTTCTCGATTACCTGATTGATGGCATGGATATGGTCCATCGTAGAATATCCCTTCCTGAAGCCAGCCTGTTTTCTTGGTTGACTGAAGTCAAGTGTTGTCCTGATTCTATTGGAAATTATCTTGGTGAATATTTTATACAATACTGAAAGCAAGCTAATGGGTCTGTAATTCTTCAATTCTTTAACGTCTCCCTTCTTATGGATAAGTATAATGTTGGCGTTCTTCCAGCTCTCTGGTACACTTGAAGTTGTGAGGCATTGCGTATAAAGGGCCGCAAGCTTTTCAAGCATGATATCTCCTCCATCTTTGATTAAATCTACTGTTATTCCATCTTCTCCAGGCGCTTTTCTCCTGGTCATGTCTTTCAAGGCCCTTCTAACTTCATCGCTAGTTATAGAAGGAGCTTCTGTACCCAGTTCATCGCTATTTCGAATGGAAGTAGCTTGGCTGTTTTGGCTACTGTACAGACAAGTATAGAATTCTTCTGCTGCTTTTACTATGTCATCGAAATTGCTGATGATATTACCATGCTTATCTTTCAGTGCATACATCTTGCCTTGTCCTATGCCTAGTTTTCTTCTTACTGATTTCATGCTGCGTCCATATTTTACGGCTTCCTCAATTTTTCCCACGTTATAGTTTCGAATATCCCTTACTTTCTTCTTGTTGATCAGTTTTGACAGTTCAGCGAATTCTATCTGATGGACATTACTTCCGCTCAAAATTGAAATGCGTAATCGACTAATTAAAAAATTCACTAATTAAGGTTTTAAGTAATTACCTTATGGCCCACATTGCAATTTACAAATTGTAGCGTGGAGTTCGCAAGGCGGATCCACTTGGAACGAATTCTCGGGATGAAACCAGTTTCGAGATAATAATTCCCGAACTTTGCGGGAAAATGCATTGGCGTTCCACTTACTTTGTGCTTGAATGCATAAAACGGCGTTTTGTTAAGAAAGTAACTGAAACGTCAATGCATTTCTCCGCAAAGTTCTGGAATTAATATCTCGAGACTGGTGTCATTGTGAGAATTTGTTTCAAGGGGATCCGCCTTGCGAGCTCCACGGCTGCAATTTGCAAATTACAATGTGCGCCATAAGGTAATTACTTAAAACCTTATTAGTAAATTTTTAATTAGTCAATTATGCATTTAAATTTTGGAGGGAAGTAATGTCCGCCTCTTCGAGTAGACCAAATCGTGAAATAGAATTGTGTTATCTGCCACAGGCAACCTTTAAAAATTTTTGAAAGTGTTCGCTGAAACACCCTGTATATCGAACACCAAAAATATAAATCAAGAGATAACTTTTGTGACATTTCAAAGCGCTGCGGCACTGCTGTTCGAACCCATGTGATTCTCTGAACGGCTGTGCTTTAGGGAAAAATTTAGCCATGACGAAATAGTGTTTTTTAGACCACGTGACTTCAAGCTGCAGGCCGACGGGGTGGGAGATGTGCGACAGCGGCGACCGGGCGATTGCAGCGAGCAGAATAAGTTCAATAAAAAAAAAAAGGCTCTATGTTATTAAGGCGAAAGCCTTAGGTGTCTATGCTGGCGATGACCTTGGCGAAACTGTGCCGTGACAAAAAATGGCCGACGCCGCAAAAAGTAAAATCACGTATACAAATGCCTGAATTCATGTCATTTCTCAGAGTGGTTCCTGCAAACAAAGTAAATTAGTGGCAGAGAGAGAGAGAAAGACGTTCATTAAGTAAAAAAATGTACACGTATTAAAAGGCAACTCCAGTGGTTTTTCCGGTGAGGTGCCTAGATTAGGCTAATTGTTTCACTCCTTATAAGGTAGATCAGCAAGCTGTCATATATAGCTTTGCGGTGTTCAAGGGTCCCTCTTGGAAGGATTCAGTCATTTAGTGTGACGACTGAGCTCTGTAGCCCAACAAAGCAGATTCTTCGCAGTGAGGATAGGCCAGTACATGTCCAAAGCAGGTGGTGTTTGTGGCTGGCGCACCCGTGGTGCAAGTTCCACAGGCGGGGTCAAGCGACTTGTCAATGTATTGGGCTTTGAACGCAGGCGTGACTGCCGTGCCGGTTCGTAGACGGCGGAGTGCCACGCGTTCCCGGCAATTTGGTACATTTCGGTCTGGGTGCGAGACGAGCTCGCTTCCCTGAAGCCGCGGCTGCTTCGCGGTTCTGACTTACTAATGGTGTGCCTAGTGCGTAACTGATTGCACACGTCACGTGGTCACAAAGACTGCTCACGCGTTCGTCATCGTCGTCTTCCACAGCTGGCTCCGATGCCGCTCATCCTGCCAGCGTTCCCATACTGCTCCTCCCTCTGCAAAGGCGCTGACGGCACTGGCCTACTACCAGTAGGTGCGGTGATTTCCGTGAGTTCTGTCGTGCGCTCCGATGGACTGTTGCCACAATTCTTCATGAACGTATCTTAATCGTGACAGAAAGTGTGCTAAGTGTGCAATCTGGCTTTCGCCTTAATTAACGTTTTACAAACGTGTAACACTTGCTTACTTTTTTGTATCAATTATACTAATGCTCGAGGCGCATTTGCTCCATCGCCGTTGTCGTGTTGTCCTGCTATTGACGACGCATGAGTGGTCTGTGTGTGCACGGTTAGAAGGTCTCCAGAGAATCGCAGTGTGCTTTGTTCCGAAAGCGATGAAGCCAAGTGGACGAGCATTCACGCTCCAGTTAGTCTGTTCTACCGGAGCCAGTTCTGGCCTCCGCTGCAGGCACAATGTTTCTAGCAAAATAGTCTACTATAAGCACCGGCTTGACTTCCATTGTGCGGTTTGAACACTCTACCCAGCAACTATAATAAAAATTAATTACTAAAACTTTATTCACGGTTAATGCTAGGGCCGCGCAGCATTCGATTTTCTCGATCGTATTTGGTTATTAGAAAAATGAATTACCATAAAAGTGTCACCTCAGAATAAATTTTATCTGCTGTCAATGACTCCGGGTGTCTTTATGCATTTTGCCACAGGTGTATCTTGTAGCCTAAGATACACGATACTTCGTATGATGTATCGAAAATACAGATACTGATACATGTCTTGCCGAATGTATCATTATACAGATATAAGATACCCAAAGAGCATCTTAAGATAGTATTTAAGATGCATGTATCTTCAGCACTTGAAATAGGTGGGGAAATGAAGTAAGGAAACTTGCAGGCGCAAGTTGGAATCAGCTAGCGCAAGACAGGGGTAAGTGGTGGTCGCAGGGAGAGGCCTCCGTCCTGCAGTGGACATAAAAAAAAATAGGCTGGTGATAATGATGATCTTCAATACTGCCCAGTCCCATCACACCATGTATTCGTTTTTATTTGGTGTTGTAAAATTACCGTAAAAAGTTGTGCAGACACCACCGACGGTGATTGCGGATGTAAACGAAAGGCCCGAACGAGCAAGCGAGTGTTTTCCTTGCCGGCCGCTCCACTGCCGCATCTAAACCTTCAGACACGTCAAAGCTCACGTGCAATAGCACTGCGTATCAAAGAGCTATAAAGTTGACCTTCGGTTACGAAAGCGCCCCGTAACTCTGCTGCGAGAGAGCACGAGGCCTTTGCACCGGTGCTTTATCGCAAGTACGACCACCGACCACCTACCACCGACCCCCAACCACGATAACGGGATAAAGATGCAAATAAAGCTATTGTTTTAAAGAAAAATCAAAGCCCCTTTCTTAAAGGAAGATGGTTGAACGCAAAGCTTTCTCCCATGCAAACTGAATCAAAGTCAAAGTCTAAAGCCAATGACCACGCAACGAACCCAAGAAATGCTGAGCGACCCGATGCGATGCATATGGGATTTGATTGCTTGTTTAGGATTGTATTTTTTGAACGTTGAAGTTGAATGAAGACACATTTCGTTAAGTTGCATAGTCTTTATTTTAGATCATGTATCCATTCATTAGACGCACACACTCACACTTTCACGGACGACTCTGCACTTGCACAGTATTGCCTTGAGATCGCTGTGGTAGACCGTTGCAGATACAAGGGATCGGCCTTACGGGCACGATCGCGCTCGCGTTTACGTTCGCGTGCGGCAGCCTCTTCTGCTGTGCGCTGCACCCGCGATATACCCATGGTGACAGCCGCGAATGCATTGCGTGACGCGCGTAATGCAATGCAGATGTATACAGTTCGTCTGGGTAGAGTGGCATTGCAGATGACATTGTTCTTATCGGGCGAATGTAAACTGTGGTGTTCTACGATATGTATATCGTGCGCCGTTGTTTATAGTGTGTGCAGATGCGCAGATAGTTCCATTGTTTAAGTTGGCTTTCCTGCAATGCGTTTTCGGCGCTCACGGACGAATCAGTGAGACATCGAAAGCTTTGCTTTAAAAAAGAAGGTGGTTGTTCACATAATGTAATTTCAGCCAATGAAGGAGCAAGGCCGTAACACCACGCCGTAGCTGTGTGGCTGCAGTGGCCTCCGCAGCGCTACCCGTTGCTGGCGAGACGCTCGGACAGCCGCGTGCCCTGATTGGTCACTACTAGTCACGGGGCTTCAGGTGCGTGGCAAACTTAGGGTTGCCAACCATCCCGAGTTTAGCGGGACAGTCCCGACTTCTGAATAAAAGTTCTGAGTCCCGACTTGAGCCAGTCGGGACGGCCAAATTGCATTTTGCAAATGCATTTTTTCCACTTAAAGACAATCAATAAACCAAATTTCCTATTTATAAGGCCTGACGCTTGATTGCACATTCTGCACTTTTGTCCCCTGTTGCATTGTCATAAACATAAAGGGGGATTTGTTTTTGTCGTCGTTCTTGTTCTGTTGGAGGCCCTAAACATTTACAGTGCATGCATATTGGTAGCCGTGTTAACCTGTTAACTACTGCACCTTTCTTGTAAATCGCGATATGGTAGGGCTAAAAGATGTGTCGGCTATATACTGCCACTGGCATGGTCAAACGTCGCGACAGTACCGTGAAACGCGACGTAGGTCGTACGTGCGCGTTATATTTTCTGAAAGAGATCTGTCAGCAGTGCAGATGTAGGTCGCGAGAGCGCGGTTTAAAAGGTCAGGAGAGCTTGTTGGTGAAAAATAACGGCTCCTTCGTCTGTTCTCCGTTGGATTCGTGGCCACAAGCGGACTTTGAGCCTGGATTCTTGGCATGTGGAAAACTGTCAACTGCTAATGTTCGATGCAAAGTAATTTCTCTACAACATTTAAATAAAGTTGAACAGTATTTTTGTTAACCGCTAGTCAGTGATACTGACATATCTGGTTACGATAATTCGATACGCAATCTACAAATATATTAACGGAGAAGGGCTCGGTTGATATATGGTAAGCTGTGTATGGTATTCTAACGCTAAAGTTACCCTGCCGTGGAGGCGTAGGAGCCTTGGCGTGGCGCTGCTAAGCCCGAGGAGGCGGTATCAAATGCCGGCCTCGGCGGCCGCATTTCGTTGGGGGCGACATCTAAAAAAAAAAAAAAAAAAAAACGCCCTTGTACTTTGCATTGGGTGCAAGTTAAAGAACCCCAGGTGGACAAAACTAATCCGGAGAGAGAGAGAGAGAGAGAGAAACGGGGTGGGGTTAACCCGAACAGATTCTGGTTTGCTACCTTGCACTGGGGGAAAGGGAAGGGGAAATGAAAGGCTAAAAGAATAGGGGGGAGAAAGAGCAGTCACGAAAAAAATAAATAAAAAGAATAAAAAATAGAGGAGGTTGCAAACGTCTGTGAGAACTAAAGTCTGTCAGATAGTCCACTCGAACGCACAAACTTCAAGAGTGCCTTGACTGACTTGTGTGACGGCTGTATAGGCCGGTGTTCCAGGACTGTCTGCTCCGAAAGCGGCCGGTCGTCAAGACGCTAGCGCGGTCCCGAGTGACTGCCTATTTGCGCTGTATCGGGGACAATGGCAAAGTACGTGTTCGATAGTTTCCTGGTCGCCGCAGTGGTCACACGCAGCACTATCCTCCGATCCGATGCGGAAAGCAAACGACTTTGTAAATGCGACGCCAAGCCACAATCGGCAAAGTACCGTTGTTTCTGGTTGGGATAGTCCAGGTGGAGATCGAAGTCGAAGACATTGGTCCAGTCGATGATGACGTGTGTGCTACAAACTATAGGTGTGTTCCGCAACGATTCTGTGGCATCGTTTGCAAACACTCGATGTTTCGCTGCTACATCTGTTCTTGACAGCGGGATTGGTTCCTGCACACCATCTTCATGAGGAGATCGAGCACCTTCATCGGCATGTTCATGGCCCATTGTGCCACAGTGGCTAGGGAGCCACTGAAAGGTGACGTCGTGTCCTTGCTCGACGAGGCGATGAAGGAGTTCTCGGATTTCTAGGACTAGTTGTTCTTAGGGTCCACGGCGTAAGGCGGAAAGCAAGCAATGCCTTGGAGTCACTGAAAGCACTCCATTTGTTAGGTGGTTCCTCACAAATTATGCGAAGTGCTTTACGAAGAGCAGCAAGCTCCGCGGCTGTCGATGTCGTCTGGTGTGATGTCTTGAACTTCAAGGTGGAGTCTTTCGCAGGAAAAAACACTGATCCTGCAGAACTGTCCATGGTGGTTGAACCATCAGTGTATAGATGGGTATGATCACTGTATTTTTCGTACAGCAAGATCAGCGAATGTTGTTTGAGGGCTGGTGACGAGAGTTGGGCCTTCGTTCGAATTCCTGGCACTGTCAGTCGAACTTGTGGCTGAGCCAAGCACCAAGGGGGAAACAAAACTCTCGCTGCAGCCGTGTAATCTGATGCAAGGTATACACGATAAGGCAGTATCGTCTGACAAAAAGAGGTGCGTGGTCGGTCTTCTGGCAGTGAGGCTAGATAGTGGGAAGGGGCGCGAGCAAGGTGCCTGGCGTGTGCTCTGAGCGCTTCCATAATAATGTGAATCTTGGCTGGGTCGTCATGCGCAATGGCAATGGTTTCTGATGTTGATGTACATCGTGGCAACCCTGGACAGACCCTAAGCGCCTGTGCCTGAGCACTTTTGATTGTACGGATGTTAGTTCTACATGTATTTGTCAGCACTGCCAAGCTGTACCTCAGATACCCGAGAAACAGCGCCCTGTAGAGTTGCATCATCGCGTGTACTGAAGTACCCCAGGATTTTCCTCCAAGAAACTTGAAGAGATAAGAGATGGCTGTCAGACGCTTCTTTAGGTAGGTGACATGGGGACTCCAATAGAGATCACAATCGGTGATTACCCCTAAGAACCTATGCGTCCTGAAGTAAGAGATATTTTGTCCGTCGACGGATATGGCGTATGAAGCCATTGGTTTCCGGCTAAACGCGACCAATGCACATTTTTCTGGGGAAATCTTGAGGCCTTGTTCGCTAAGGTACGTCGTTATCAACGTCGCAGATTTTTGCAGCCTTGCACGCACTTGAGGACGCGTCACGCCAGATGCCCAGACGCATATCTCATCGGCATATATTGACAACTTCACCGTATTTGGTAGACATTCTGTGAGAGCAATAAGCACAAGGTTAAAGAGTGTTGGGCTCAACACAGCACCCTGTGGTACTCCACGGTGTGTATAGTGTTGAGAAGTTGTGTCGTTTTCGGTATTTAGAAATAGAGACCGTATGTAAATAACTGCGTATCCAACGATACACTCTAAGAAAAATGAGTAACTGGGTTGTTGGTCCTAAAAACGGCACTTTCGTCCCTCAAGGGACTAACTGCAGAAGTGTGCGTGTCGTGTGCAAATTTTGGGGACTAAGGGCCCATTCACACTTGCGACTAGGCGAGGTCGCGCGACCAATTGCGACTGGCGACCAGAAAACTACTTAAGACGAACGATGTTCACGCTTACAAATGCGACCGACGAGTCGCTAAACCGAAATGTATCACGATATGCCGTTCACGTCTGCTTGAAATGTCATCGCCGCGTAAAATAAGCGTCAGCGTATACGGACGTCCTTTTCCTTCGCATCTGATTGGTTCAGCTGTTCTGCGACTGCGGTCGCGCGACTGAAAAATCGAGCAGTGAGCGGCTGGCCCGAAATGGTCGCATTTCGAGAAAAGCGACCATTTGTGACTACTTGCGACTGGTCGCTTTGCGACCAACTTGGTCGTGCGACCTCGCCTAGTCGCAAGTGTCAATGGGCCTTAAGTGTTTAGTCCCTGGTCGAAAAGAAAGCAACGGCAGGACGAACGGCAACAGTTACTCCCCATGCACTTTGCTGTTTTTGTCCGTGTCGTGGAGCGGTGCGCCGAAACCGGTATGGTCTATAAATCGTGAATAATTTGAAGTTCGTGTACTGTCTATTGAACATTCATGCAAAGCAGCACTTTGTCTATTCGTGAGAAAATTGCGTGAGATTTAAAAAGTGGAGTGTGAAGGACCATGCAAGTCATGTGCAAGCCATAAGTGAACGATACACAATAAACGCGGAAATCATTGATGGACTGCACATGTTCTTGGTCAATAGTACCTAAGTTCCATCCGTTCCAAGGAGATTGCAAACTTAAGTGAAGCGATATGTAGCTTAAACGGGGCACACTAAGCGACAAATAAGTTCGCCTTCTCGGTCGTCTTGCGTGCCCCGTATGCGCTCGCTACACGTACGTACATCGCGTAATGTCTCATCGCGTAATCAGGCAACTTTCTTTTTGCAGTCGCATGGTTGCAAGTACACGCAGCGTTAGACTCTCCCCGCAAAGTATACACAAAATGCCGAGTCTCTTGCATTGCCGCACCTGCGTTTAGACGCTTAACCATGTCTCAGTACCTTGTCTCGTTATGCGAGCAGCCGGACTTGTGAGCGCGAGGACGTGAGTTTGAATCCTGCTTTGGAGCGCTTTATTTTTCTTTTTTTGTCACCTCAATAGTTTTTTCTTATCAGCGTATAAATGGTTAATTTCGTTAATTTTCGTTAATTCCGTCCTTACGGAGCATCGGAAAAAATGACCGTTACTCGCTTGAGGAGCATCGGAAAAGAGCAACTGTTAGTCCTTGATGGAGTAACCGCATGGAGATTAACAGTTCATCCCCTCGCATTTACTTCACAAAAGGACGAATGGTTGTGGGAAGTCAGTTACTCCCCAAAAGGACTAACCTCGATACCCCATTTCGGCCTTTTTTTTTCTTAGAGTGTAAAGGCGACCGCCGAGGCCAACCATTTCCAGAGCCATAAATATATCCTCATGAAGAACATCGTCATATGCTCCTTTGATGTCGAGGAACATGGCGACAGATAATCGCTAACACGCATTTTGACGTTGAACGTTAGTAACCAAATCGATGACGTTGCCAATGGAGCATCGGTGACGTCGAAAGCTAGCCATTGCGTCTGGGTAAACTTCGTAGCGTCCCAGGTACCATTCAAGTCTGGAGTGGATCATTCGTTCCGTCACCTTCCCAATGCAACAATAGCCAGCGCGATTGGTCGGTATGAAGTAATCTCTAGAGGAGACTTGCCAGGTTTGAGGAGTGGTACCAGGCGGCTGGTCTTCCATTCTTGAGGAACGTTTCCATTCTCCCAGGACTCATTGAAGATGTTCAACAGGGCACTTCGCGATTGTTCACCGAGGTGGCCCAATATAAGGCAAGAAATACCATTTCGGCCAGGTGACGACGACGGATTACATAACGCAAGTGCCGCGTCGAGCTCTTGAGTGGTGAACGGCAGATCCATGCGTGAGTCCCGTGTGTCCGGGACGCAGTCAAAGGCAAGGGAACTTTAGCCCGTTGACTGGCCCGCTATCATAGCACAGAAATCTTCCGTTACGTCGAGGTCTTGTCGGCGTTGGAAAAGTGCTAGTGCCTTGAATGGAAAGCGTTGTTCTGGAATTGATCGCAGGCCTCTCGCAGTTCTCCATGTTTGAGATGGTGGCTTGCGGGGGTCAAGGGACTCACAATACTTTCTCCATCGCTCGGATTCCAGTTTCCGGAGTTTCCCACTACGGTGTGCCTCACAATTATATCTTGGTTTGACACGTAAAACCCCAGAATATTCTAAAAACACTAAAGTTAACAAAGTCCTGATCAGTAATGTGTATTGTTTGAAAGTGCTTTTGTACCCAACAATATTGAATCGAATAAAGTTTAACAAGGGTCACTCAAAGAAAATCTTAGCTTTCGCTCTAAGCAATTTTAACTGTCCCGAACACGCGTCTTCTCGTTTTGATTTATTCATTGCGCTACAAGCCGCACGTTGGGGTCAGCTAATGCTGTTGTGGTGGGGCCAAAATTGCTCACAGCAATGACAGTCGCTTCGAGTTCTTTCGCTAAAACTTCAATAAAGTAGATTTATCCAATAACGCCGTCGATCAAATTACTCAAGCATGAAGTTCAAAAAGATAAAAATTGTTTTCCTTATGTTCACGAAGTGTTTCTATAGCCTGCCGTGTATTTAATCATGAAACGAATTTTATAAACTCTTCAATGCAAGCACTTTCGAGGGTTCCAAAATGCATGAGAGTAAAGCGCAATATGTCCATGAGGGCGCACTAGGAAGTTGGCTCTGCTCCAAGAGAGAGAAAAATATTGGTTTATGGACATACAAGACCAGAATATATACAGAGGGGATGAAAGACAAAACAGAGGGATGAATAAAAGGCTTTCGCAGAGGCAGTCATGAAGGGCGGATAGCAAACTCGGGATGTTCGCGCACAAGACTTGAGTGAAGCAAGGAAGGCGATAGCTGATCGAGCGCAGGGACAGAATAGGAAGGGGGGGGGGGGGGGGGGCAGCGAGACGAGGGCGTCGTCGGTGCTTGCGACGGCCGCCGTCCCATAAAGTGGAGTCCGGTGCGCGATCACGGCGCGTCCACGACCCGCGCGCCGCCCCAATCTGGAGGCCGTTCACGCGCCCCTGGGCTTCGCCGGGGCAGAATGCCAACGAAACTGAGACCGCTGCGCAGGGAGATGTTAGCGGGGAGGGAGGGGTTCGGGCAGCGGTATTGAAGAAAAGCCCGGCTCTGCCTGCCGCAGCGCGCGAGCGAAGAAATGAAAGTTGATGGAGGGGCTCCGCGTGACCACAACGTGACATCCCTGGAAAGCTCCCGCACTGCCCGCAGCGCGCGAGATGGCGCCTATTGGGCCCGACGCATCTTTATCGCCGCGTGTACTCTGGGATTAGCGGTTGTTTATGAAGCCCCGGCCGCGCCGACTGCCACCGGTGGACGGCGCGCTGGGTGAAGGCGGCCGCGCCCCTGCGAGCCTCTGAGTGCAGACCACCAGTGTGGCCTCGTCCGGAGTGCAGCTTTACTGACCTCTGCTCTGTCGCGACGGCGGAAGGCCGCATCTGGGATTTCACTCGGATACGGTACGACGTGCTGCGATGAAGAGATGGTTGGATCGGTTGTGGTTAACTCTGTCAGCGACACTAAGAAACAGTCTGGCGGAAACAGCCTCTACTCTGTCCCCACGACTAGTCTGGCAAACAAAAAACGGCTAATACAAAGAAATTACACACACACACACACACACACACACACACACACACACACACACACACACACACACACACACACATATATATATATATATATATATATATATATATATATATATATATATAATACAGGGTGTCCCATGTAAATTGCACCCAACTTTAAAAATATGCAATATGGCCACGTAGCTGGACAGAACCAAGGTATTGTTTGCCGTCGCTTGGAGATACTCAGATTATTACAGCAAAAGCTGTATATGGCTAGGCGAAACGTAAAACCGTTCGTCCCGTGTTTCGATAAACGTCTCCATTGGCTGCGCCGTCAGTTACCTCGTTCTCTACGTCACACCCAAGCGCGCGCGCCATTGGCAGCGCCATTAGTTATAAGTCGTTCTCTGCGTCGTACCTGCTCTGCCCGCAGCGCCGGTTCCTCGGCTCGCCGTTGTTGCATGCGTTCGATATCTCGAGTTAGCTCGGCGTCGTAGTTAGCAGCACCCGCCCGCCATTGGCGCTTGCGTTCCACTAGAAACACAACACCGCAACGCCGCCTTCTCGGCTCGCGGTTGTCGCATGCGTTCGATATCTCGAGTTAGCTCGGCGTCGTGGTTAGCAGCATCCGCCCGCCATTGGCGCTTGCGTTCCACTAGAAACACAAACATGTAACCAATAATTGAGAAACGCTTCAATACAGCGTCGGGATTAACCCACTGCTAAACACCGGGGCCGCACGTTTCAGCTTCGCTGGTTAACCATCTGCATTCCGCGTAAATACATAATTCGTTTTAATTAATTAATCAACTTCTCAAATATTAAACTTGCATGAAAAGTGTCAATGAGACAATTGTAGACCAAGATGAAAAACTCTCGATACAGCTTTCTGTTGCTCAATACGGCCTACAGAAAAGTGTTTTTCCGAGCGTGAAAGAAGCCCGCGAATACACGCAAAATTGCCGTGCGACTAGCCTCTCGAGGACCTTAATGAAGTCGTACGCCGGGAGAATATATATATATATATATATATATATATGGTGATCTTATTTGTAATTAGCGCCCTACCGGTGTTTTCGCTCAGCAGTGTCATCGTCATAGAGGCAATCAGTATTTATATTTTTTTTTCTTAAAAGGCGATGTGAGGCTGTTTCATTTAGAGGATAATCGCTTAGAGTTAAAAATGGCGCATTTCAAAATGAACGGTCCTTTAAAACGCCGCCTTTGTACTGCTTGCTCCACAATCGTAGAAGTCTCGCGAATACTTCTCCCGCCTTTTAGTAGCGTGGTTCCTAGAGCCTGGCCGGACTCATTAAGGGTATATTTTACGTATAGGAGCGTGATAATGATGTACAGAGGAGAAAGCCGGAGGAAGAAGGGGCAGATGCCTACGCTCATGTTGCCGAGTTAGAAATTGGTTATGATACTTTTCACGAGCACCCTCAATACCGCTTGCAGTAACGAAGCGACACGTGGAAGAAGCAGAACATCCCTCATTAGACATTTTGTATTTCCATCGCTTTGACACGTGGCCAGCTCTGTTCGTTGAACAGCCTGTACAAGCCCTTGGCGGAGACGCTGAAGGTCAAAGGCCGCGAGTGCGTGCCTGCATGCAAATTGGGCAGAATTAACATTGCCATTTTATTGGCGATGCAATGCCTCAAGGCACCCGTGAATGTTCACTGCCCGAACTTTCCATTTCGTTGTTGCTCGCTTTCATAGGGCGCTAATGGCTACTTGCGTAATTACGCCTCGAGTTCGGAACGCTAGCATGCGCAAATATGGGGGCCAAATAGATTGCTGCGATATTCAGCAGCTCACTTAAACCTGTCCGCGCCTGGCCACTCGTATCGTACAGCAGGCATGCTGTAAAGGTTATATCTGGACACTTCGAGATACAAATATGTAACTACAAACAGACACGTTAATTGGCTTGTACTCTGATACTTGGTCTCTCAAACGCATGCCCTTTTTCGACGCTGCAGTACTCAAGCGCACGGCCCTTCACTTTATTACTTCATGTGCTTTCTACAGTCTACCACGTTACTTTCGCAATGCTAATTTTATTTCGAATAACTTTAATAGGCTGCCATCTACCTCAAAGTGAGCGGCGACACAGCGATCATGCACTATATATACGTCCTACATCTGTTTGGCCAGTTTGGTTGCAGGATAAATGAATTGGGTAAGCATTCTGCGCAGAAAGTTAGTAAGCTCCAGTTTTTGTCAAGAAATCTCTGTTTTTCTCTAGTAAAGCGTTCCTTCTGCGGAGGCTAGCCAGCTATATATATTTCAGCCCCCAAAAGCCACTCTGGGGCCGAAAAGAAGCAGCTATTACGCATTTTTAAAGGTTGAAGTTATGGCTGACGGAACCACTTTCGCTTTCAAGTACTTTTACAAAGACAGATGGGAGGAGGCCTACTGTTTCTGGCTAAACGTGCACTGGTGGCGTTTACTCGCAAACAGCTGACAACTCACGGCGTCTCCATCAACGGACGTATCAGTTCCTATGCAAGGCCTCACTGATTGATTGAGGCCTCTCCTGCAACCTTCATAAGGCCTATTCACGAAACAGTGCCTGACAGCTACTTCCCATCTGTTGAATTTTTTGGGGGGCAAAAGTGTGTGTGTGTGTGTGTAAGGGGGGGGGGGGTGGGCGTGATTACAACTGGCACCTGAAAGTTTCCTAACTTCATCACCCCACCTAGTTTTCTGCCGTCCTCGATTGCGCTTCCCTTCTCTTGGTATCCATTCTGTAACTCTAATGGTCCACCGGTTATCCATCCTACGCATTACATAGCCTGATCAGCTCCATTTCTTCCGCTTAATGTCAACTAGAATATCGGCTATCTCCGTTTGTTCTCTGATCTCCACCACTCTCTTTCTGTCTCTCAACGTTAGGCCTCACATTTTTCGTTCCATTGCTCTTTGTGCGGTCCTTAACTTGTTCTCGAGCTTCTTTGTTAAACTCCAAGTTTCTGCCCCATATGTTAGCGCTGGTAGAATACAATGATTGTACACTTTTCAACGACAGTGTTAAGCTCCCAGTCAGGATTTGGCAATACCAGCCGTATGAACTCCAACCCAATTTTATTCTTCTGTAAATTTCTTTCTCATGATCAGGGTCCCCTGTGAGTAATTGACCTAGATAAACGTACTCCTTTACATACTCTAGAGGTTGACTGGCGATCCTGAATTCTTGTTCCCTTGCCAGGCTATTAAACAATATGTTTGTCTTCTGCATAATAATCTTCAACCCCACTCTTACACTTTCTCGGTTAAGGTCCTCAATCATTTGTTGTAATTCGTCCCCATTGTTGCTGAATAGGACAATGTCATCTGCCAACCGAAGGTTGCTGAGATATTCGCCATTGCTCCTCACTCCTAAGCCTTCCCAGTCTAAGAGCTTGAATACTTCTTCTAAGCATGCATTGGGGAGATTGTGTCTCATTGCCTGACCCCTTTCTTGATAGGTATCTTTCTACGTTTCTTGTAGAGAACCAAGGTTGCTGTGCAATCCTTGTAGATATTTGCCTAGATATTCATGTATGCCTCCTGTACTCCTTGATTACGCGATGCCTCTATGACTGCTGATATCTTTACTGAATCAAATGCTTTTTCATAATCTATGAAAGCCATATAGAGAAGTTGATTGTACTCCGAAGATTTCTCTATTACCCGATTTATGACATGGATATGATCCAACGTATAAAATCCCTCCCTGAAGCCAGCCTGTTCTTTTGGTTGGCTGAAGTCAAGTGTTGCCTTGATTCTATTGGAAATTACCTTGGTGAATATTTTATACAATACTGAAAGCAAACTAATGGGTCTATAATTCTTCAATTCTTTAACGTCTCCCTTCTTATGGATGACTATAATGTTGGCGTTCTTCCAGCTTTCTGGTAGACTTGAAGTTGTGAGGCATTGGGTATAAAGGGCCGCAAGCTTTTCAAGCATGATATCTCTTCCATATTTGATTAAATCGACTGTTATTCCCTCTTCTCCAGCTGCTTTTCCCCTGGTCATGTCTTTCAAGGTCCTTCTAACTTCATCGCTTTTTTTTTTTTCATTTATTATGCCTCAAAAGCCCCACAGATGGGGTATTACACGAGAGTTGGGCTGAGTTTAACAGAACAGTGACTCGAGAACAGCCTTGAAGTGATGTGGGTTGGAGTGATGCGTGGCGCTGGCAGACAGACCGTTCCAGTACCTTGATGTTTTCACAAAAAAAAAAAAAAAATGAGCCTAGATGGGAGGTAGTCTGCGCCGGGCGAGTATACACGGCTTTTCTGTGGTTAATGCGGCTGGACTGGCGATGAGCTGGTAATATAGCGGAAATTTGAGGTGACGCATGATAGAATTTGTGAAAAAGACACAGTCTGGAGATATGACGTCGGGATTCTAAATTAGTAAGACTGACACGAGTTCTTAGTTCACAAACGCTTGCATAATAAGAATATTCAGAGTAAATAAACCGGCTGCAGGATAGTTGAAAAGGTTAATTCCCTGGTATTTATATGGTTCAACGCATGAGATTTCGGGGCCGTATATGGTGTACTTCCCTGATTGATGATGCTGTATGCCATGGAAAGAAACTAGTGAGCTTTTTAAATGCGAAAGCATTATATGCCCCATTAAGCGAAAATCCGACGTCGTCGGCGTCGCCACCGAGCGATGGTATACCAAAAATGGCCGACGGCGCAAAGAGTAAAAACACATCAAACATGCTGGGATTGACGTCAAATTTTTCATCGAGGTTCCTGTAAACAAAGTTAATCAATGGCTTCGAAAAGAAAATCTGGTAAATTTCGGTCTGGGTGGGAATCAAACCCGGGCCTTCAGAGTGCGAGAAGAGCTCGCTTCCCCGGTGCTCCGTAGGCTTTTTTCTTTCCTTATTGCCGGAACTTTCACTCCACGGTTCTGATTGACTAAAGGTGCGCCTAGCGCGTGCATCATTGCACACGTCACGTCGCAGCCACTTGACTGACTAAAGGTGTGACCTATAGTGCGTGCGTCATTTGGTACGTGACGGCGCAGCCAATGGAGAGGAGGTGGCGCCACGTCATGAGTGTGTAAAATGAGTGTATAAAATAAACAGCATTAATGTCCAATTGAACGCCGCTGAGCGTTCCTTCGAGTTATCAACTCCTCGCGGGCAAGCGAGCGCGTTGAAACGCTTGGCGCATTTTGATTTGGCCTAAACAAGGCACACTTAGACAATGCCTTGACTTAGAACGCAGGCGACAGCTTGCGTGAGAGAGAGGAACGCGCGAAAAAAAAAAAACATTTCACCAAGGGGACTGTAATCCTTTCTCATTTCCACACGTAAGCAGTCTTAAATGTCTCTGCCGAATTTTTTAGTATTTAAAGACATTAGCCATTTGTTGCGTGCACCATAATTCGATGTGTTTGAGGTCACCTTGACACACATCCACTTCGCGCATAACAGTCTGTTCAAGCTCGGGCTCTCAGCGTTTGTCTCTGTTTCCCAAAATATGCATCAAGAGCAGCCATTATTGCAATGATACAGGACCGTCCAATACAAATTGACATTTCCATGGAAGTGCTGAGAGTGCATACTAGGCAACTTGCCTGAGTCCATTCCCCCCATCTTGTCTCACTACCTTCACAGAGGTCGCAGGCATAATTTTGTGCTACAATTTCGGCTTGTTGCACCAGCCTTCCATCAAGCTTCACTCCGGCAACTAAACCATCAATTCCTCCTTGCTGTCAGGTACGACCCGGCGTTGGACCATACCAGTAATTAGAAGGAAAAACAAAGAACCTGAGCTGTTGTCGTCTGATTTTAAACAGGTGTATCTGCTTCTTTTGCATAAGAAATACACCGACCAGGTCCATATTTATAGGCACATTGCAGGGGCCAACGGACGCCGCGACTCTTCCATTTATCCTACCAGTGTCGCCGACGCTGCCGCTTAGGTTGCGAAAAAAATGAAACGGCCTTCCAAACGCCAAGACAAGCTTGCCTGTGTGTTAAAGGCTGTGTTTTTCCCGGTCCAACGCCCAAACTTCTAAATGCCCAGGAGCGTTATAGCGGAGCTGAATCGCGTCGATCCCTACCCGGCGCTGTAGCTTAGTGACTATAGCGTTGCGCTACTAAGCTTGAGGTCGTGTGTTCCATGACGGCGGCGGCGGCCGCATTTCAATGGGGGAGAAAGGCAGAAAAACTCGTGTACTTAGACTTAAGTGCACGGTAAAGAACCACAGATGGTGAAAATTAAAACTGAGTCCTCCACTACGAACTGGTCGACCGACAAGGGATACCACGTCATATTTCAGTGACTTCCAAGTCACTGAGGACATATAGTTAGCGAGCACGGCGATAAGCCTGCTCAATCAGCTCTTGAAGACAGCACGCGAGAACTTATTCTGTTGTCACGGTCCCGTGCAGCTAGAATACTTCGTATGCTGGCACATTATATTCTCGTTCTCCGCGTGGAAAACGCGAAGTTTCAAAATAATCGACTCTTCGCTCCACCTTCGCATCCCAACTGGACTCCGTCGACGCAAGGCTAACCTGATTTGTCAGTTATTGCTAGGAGAGGCCTCTACAAAGTCTTTTGTTTTTCGCATTGTATCGGCCGGGGATGCTCCGCGTGTGGTCGCGAGGAGACCATTGAACATGTTTTGTGTCAATGTCTTTAGTGCAGTGTAGAGAGACAACCGCCCGTGACTGGGCAAGCACGCGATGATGACAGACCATTGTCAGAACAGATCCTATTCAAATACCGACCTCATAAGCGGTCGCAGATTATGGTTACGAAAGCACCGCTACAACGTTTAAGGTGAACAAGCCTGCGTGAGAGACTTTTGCAACGACTAGTGCTAACTCCTTTCCTGACAGGATGTGACCGGATGGGATCGCGTCTGTACTCTGTCTCTCTCACCATTTCCTTCCTATTGTTCTACCCCCCCCCCCCCCCCCGGCTTTCATTGTCGAATAAGAAACAGGATTTGTTGTTCTGGTTAACTTCCCCACCCACTTTTTTCTTTTGTTTCGCCCCTCTCGCTGTCTTCTTCTTTGGTGATTGTTATAGAATTATAGCAAAAGTGAACATAACAAGGACAATGCTAACGCGGAATGTAACTGAATTCAATCATGAAAAACATAAAGGAAACTAATTGCGGGAGTACCTCAACAGCAGTGACGCTAGTAACGTTAGTCGGCCTTTCAGAATGTTGGCCAGAAAAAGTTTTTTTTGGTAGAACGACAGAGAGCTCAACCTGAGATGCATTTCTCTAGCTAGACATTAGAGGTACTGTGTATGCCCCGACCATATACACAAACTAATCCATATTATTAAGCTAACAATTCAGCCTTCCAAGTGCGCCTTACGATTCCGCGGATTACGAAGAAGGCCAATCTTCCAAGAATGAATCTGAAACAGGCGGCCGTGCTATTAAGGCGAAAGCCTTAGATGGCTAATGGGTCGAAAAATCCGATGTCCGGCGTTATGGCACCAATTTTCATGGTGCCACCATGTTGCCACCAACAAAGGTCGTGAGTTCAAGCGCCTTAATTAGCTCTATCTTAATTAAGATCAGAATCAGTTTATTCAAGACAAAAAAGGGATAATTACATGATAAGTGTATACAGACGGAGGTCCCGTAGTTATAAACTGAAATAGGACCTCCTAGAGTTAATTAAGACACTCAAACCCACCCCTTTTGTTGTTATTTAAGGAAAAGTTAATTAAGGCACATTTAATTATGACACTCGAGCCCAGTACCTTTGGTGGGAGAAAACAGGTAATAGGAAGTAACAACGCATTCGAATGAAAATATCAAGTAATTTAATTAATGTTTCGTGAGCGCGCAGGCTTTCGCCTTCATCTTCTTTAGCGTATGCTAAAGTGGCTGTCAACGTTTATTGAGTGAGACATATGGAGACCTAAGGCACATCTATGGCAATCGGTAGTTTTCGTCTACCAATTCTACACGTGTCCTTGCCATTCCGGGTAGGCTAGTTAAAATCGACCTCGCAAGTAAGTTATATTTTGTGACTCTAATGACACCTTAGACTTGTCGCCTCCCTCATATGGCTCAGAATCGAGCGAATCCGGCGTTCTTTGAACTCAGAGGCAGAAGACAAGCCCGCAAGCTGAACGTGTGACTTGCTCTCGGCAGAAGCGAAACTACGTGCCTACAACAAAAGTCCGATTTCGCGTCGAAGCATAGCCAAAGCTTCCGACGCTGCCACGAAAGACGGTGGACTCGCCGATAGGACGGGGGTTTGTTGAGACAGCAGCATGCAGTGACCTGGGTCATGGTGGACCGTCGCCAATAACGGTGACGCCATGCACGGCACTGTGCTGTTATCACGTGACGGGCAATGCTCTCAATCTCAGCGACTTTTCCAACGACAAGGTTTGAGGTGCCTGAGAGTGTTCGACACGGGAGGATAGTGATTGAAAAGAACCAGCCGAACACAAGGCGCACGCTCTTTTTCGACCGGTCAAAGACAACACTGTGGTCTAGAGCGCTCAGAAACGACAAGCCGAAAATTCCATAAGACAGCCCTTCAGAGCTTGAAATTTGCCCCACATCACAGGGCACTTGAGCAGTTGATACATGAGACGAGAGGAGACCCTCAAATCTTGATGAAGGAAATTCCAGTTGCTGAGATGACAAAGTCGACACTGCAAATTTTTTGCAGCGTGATGAATTCCGGCCAATTTCACCCAGAGAACCTAAAGTCAACTACCGAACAGCGCAACTAGCACGCCCTTAGTAAACGCCCTTAAGCGACGTCGCTGTTTACGCTTCACCGTCGCGCAAACATGAAGCCAGCGAGCGTTCTGATCAAGCCGCAATCTCGCTCGCTTCACGCGCCCCAGACTGTGAGGCTTAAACAGCACGTCACTCATGGGCGCCAACTCAAGGCGTGACAGTTGTTCAGTTTCGGTTTTCTCGCTGAAATTGGCCAGAAGTTATTGCGTTGCAAAAGTTTGAGTTGTCAGGGTATTGCATCTCTAGAACCTGTTATGAACTTTTCGGATAGCGGGCTCCAAGTCTTGCATTAGAACAAGGATGTCGTCTGAATTTTTGTATAAAGGTAATCTAATTTTCATAATTACTTCCCTAATTATTACCTCGAGTTATTTGAAAGTGTATATCTCTGTGACAAAAGCAACCCGAGAAAATCGCTTAATCATCGCATCTTCCCTATGCATATATCAGAAATTTCTCTCTCTCCCCCCCCATCCACTCTCTTTATCTTTTTATCCCTCTACCCCGTCCCCCCATGCAGGGTAGCCAACCGGAACTACATCTGGTTAACCTCCCTGCCTTTCTATGCACCCTTTCTCTCTCTCTCTCTCTAACGTATTTTCTGAAACACCCTGTATATACATTCCTCCCTCTCGAATAACTGTGACAGGGACCGTTTCTCTTGTGAACCCTATATTATTCAAAATACACTGGACGGAAGAATAACAATTTCTTAAAAAAAAGGAAACAATTAGTTAAAGCATGCAAACTGAAGATTCAGGCGATGCATGGGCGACTTATACATTTGTGGGGAGATAACACACATTTTCAAACACACGATTTAAAGAATAGCACACAAGTGTATGCATTGCTCTAACAACATGGACTTACAGAGCTCTCAGCGTGTCTGCGTAACCATCGAGGGATCCGTTCCGCAGCACTTCCAGTGAAATTCGCTCCAGTGACCTGCACAACAAAAGAATAAAATAGTTATATGGAGATTCATCTCTATTCAAATAAAGAATGTTCTACGTTATTTTTTTTTTATTTTGAATTCAGAGAACAGGAAACGTACGCTTCAACAGAGGCGGCTATCCCAAGGTCTCAAATATATTACTCGGTCAAGAATGAAAGACAAGAAAATTCGCGTGATTCAAATTTGTTGCCAACCATGATAACGATGATGATGATGATTTCTCCACTTCATCGTTAGTGATTATCTCACTTTTCAAATGGCGCAGGGACAAATAGTCACCTTAGGTGCTTGAGCATATAATGAAGAATACGAATCCACCGCCAGCAGCGCTAGCCAATGGCAGCTGCTTGTTGACCAGCGCACATTTCCATGCTGCTTGATGTAGTGGAATGTGAGAATAGGCAGCTCTGAGTTTGCCTTCATGGAACATAAAGAAATAAGAAATGCTCACTTTTACAAGGACTAATACTGTGCTTTGCACGGTGCTTGTCATGCCGTGATCTCTCTCAAATTCCGTATGCTGTGCTCTACATGTCCTCGGGGTTCAAAATACGTAAAAGTAGCGCTATCTAACCTGCTAAGCTGGGACCATATCCCAAATGTTTTCGTTCATAAGGACTGTTTGCCATGGGGGACAGTCTGAGCTAATAATATGCGCAACATCACAATTGACTGGTATCTCCTCCTTCGAACAGTTGTAGCGCAAATATTTATGTAACTAGCATTCTTAGTCATACCAATCCCATCATTAATGAGACGATATCTAACCGCTATCGAATGACTCGCTAAAAAATAAAAAAAGACCATGCTCGACAGTTGGTTTCGAACCTGGCTCCGTCAGCGCAGCAACCCGATGCTCTACCCCTTAGACCATAGTCGAAAGCCCGAAATCGCGCGTTACCCCCTTACCAGCTTCAATTATGCAAGGTAGCGCTTTCAGGCACTTGACACGTGAGTCGCATCGCATGGCAATAATTTACTGATAAAAGTGAGAATGCACGCTCTTCCATCTGGCAATTAAAATAAAGATTCACGCCTGCAAAAAAAAAGGCCTATGCAAGTGCGCCATATTTCATTCGAAGTAGTTATGTAGGTATAGGCTTAAATTGGGGGTCTAACTGGAAAGGTTCGAAGCAGTATGCCTCCGGCTGCTCCATTTCACTACCATGCAAAAAAAAAAGTTTAAAAAATAAAAAATAAAAAAGTTGTCGCAGTTTCACCTGAAAGGCGAGGCATCAATTGCAATAGCAAATTTGTAGAGAGCTATACGGAGTAATGATAGTAGCTTTATCAGCTGTATAAACTTGGACATGCAGCAGCACCGGCAACACGCACAACTGTTGTCGATGTTTTGTACGAACGCCGCCCGCGTTCGTACAAAATGCGTGCGGCGTTGGTGACTGTTGCCGGAGCCTCTGATATAAATAGGCACTTGGTGCCGCAGCTAAACGTTGCCTCCCCCCCCCCCCCCCCCCCCCCCACGGCCTTTCGCGCGTCGGAAGAAGGCGCGTTTGCTCTACATATATATGGTGATTGTAAAGGAGGAAAGAGACGCCTACTTCTGCAGCCTTTAAGGGAGCACGGCGCAGAACGCGCGTTTGTTCTCCGCCGTGGGTTCACTCCCCGTGAAAGCGCGCGTCCCTCGCGCCCTTTCACTCACACATACAGCGTTCAGCGCGCGGCGACGATTTCATCTCCATTGACGTCATACGGAACCTCACGGCGACGCCGATGGCAGAAATCTGCTTTGGATTGTCCATATAATTGCTATCGCAATAAAATAAAATTTCTTTAACATACATCTTTCAAGAATGATAACCAACAGGACACTTTAGCACCTTCAAACCCTCATAAATACAAGAGGGAAAGAAAAAAAGTCGTGGTTCCTCCCAAAAGGCGAAGCATCGATTGCGATGGCAAATTAGTATATAGCTATACGAAGCAAGGATAGTGTTTTAATGGACCGTATAAAGTTGTAAACGTTCGCTAAATAGACAAGCACGGTGTCTCGCGCCCACACGTAAACATAAACACATCTCGCTCGATGACCTCGGAAACTCGCTGTGAAAACGCCGGATTGAGAAAGCGCGCCAATAGCAGCAAGCAAATTGACCTTCGCGCTGTCTCTCGTCTCGCTACAACACGAACTAAACGTCGTAAGCACAGTGATACGAAGCCACCGGCACTCGGCGCATGCACTTTGTCCCCATCGCAGATCGCTTTGAAGATGAGGCCCGCGCGGGCGCGCACTTCGCCCACATCGCAGATGGCTTCCAGGATACGGATGCCGCGGTGTGAGCAGCAGCCGAAGGAGCAGAACGCACCCCCCCCCCCCCCTCACTATCCCTCCCCGTAGCCTCGCCCCCGTGCCTCGCGCGCGAAAGAACGCGCGCTTCCGGCCTGCCTTCCTCCCTCGCGTGCGCTACATTGAGCCGCGGCGATTGCCGACTCACCTTCGTACGCTTTCACTCACGCACACAGCGTACGGCGCGCGACGACAATTTTATCGCCGTTGGGCTTCATACGGAACCTCACGGCGACGGCGACGACGACACCGTCGACGACATCGACGCCGACGGCAGAAATGCGCTTGGAGGAGTGTCCATATAATTGCTATCGCAATAAAAGAAAGAAGAAACGTCAACAACTAAGGCGAGTCACTGCGTAAAGATGTTCTGAGGCAACAACACCAATATCGTCCATCGTATTCCGAGCACACATCCGCATTTACAAAAAGTATTTCACTGCAATGAAAACGTTTCTTTCAATGCTACTAACTGGTAGCATCTTGAATAGTAGAGAGCTATACAGAGTAAGGACAGTAGCTTTATCGGCTGTATAAACTTGGACACATTCGCTTACTAACTGGATTAACAAGCATGGTGTCAGCGCGCACAAGCAAACAAGAATAGATCCGACTCGACGACTCCAGACAACCGCTGTGAAAACGCTGGCAGGAGCAAGCGCAGCAGCAGCAGTGAGCGAATGATTGTGCGGTCTATCGCTTCAGCGGAAACTGAGCGGCGAACGCACAGCGCTTACAAAGCTATGAGCCGTCTGCACATCGCTTTCAAGATACGGTGTGGACGACCGCCGCAGCCGGGAAAACTACAAGTATGCAGTTGCGGGTGACCGCGACGGTCGCGTTTGCTCTCCGCCGTGCGGTCGCTCTCCGTGAAAGCGCGCGTCCCTCGCGCGCTTTCACTCGCACACACAGCATACAGCGCGCGGCGACGATTTTATCGCCCTTGGACTTTATACGGAACCTCACGGCGATGACAACGACGACGGCGACGCCGACGGCAGAAATTCGCTTGAAGAGTCCATTTAATTGCTATCGCAATAAAATGCTGTAATTAGGGTTGATTGATGTATTTCATGAGCATTCCTTTTGAAACGAGGGCATGTCTGGTGCCGCCAAGCCCGTTATTTTTACCTTTCTGCTGAGTTTATTCTCGGCCCTTCAAGTCTGATCTTAACTTTATTTTATTGCCCTAAAACATTAATTTTCTTTTCATTCTGGGCGTTCCATGACTTTACATCACCAATCCACTAGTCGTCTGTCGCTATTCTCCCCTGCCAGATTTATTCACGTTTCTTCTACTATAATCTTCATTACCCAAGCTTTGGGTGCGATGCGTACCTATAACTAGTGTTCGAACAGTTCCTTGATGAATATTTCGTCCCAACTGAAATGAAAATTTTGACACAGAACATTAAGTTTATATATATATATACGTAAGTTACTGAACCAAGACTCCTTTCTAGAAGCCTAGTACTACTATACCTCATTGTTGCGTTCCCATAGAAAGCTGTGTTCCATTATAGCCGCGTTTCTCTGGCATTTAACATAGAGTAAGTTCCTTCATGCAATATTTTGTGCAATGCACCTCATGACATTCTTTACATTATTTTAATCCATGGACAGTCCTATGTTTTTGATTTCTTCGATCATTGGAAACTCGCTTCTCTGTTCCTGTACTGTCACCGCCTGCTCAGATCAAACACCATGGAGCTTGATCCTATCTACCGAACTTGAAACCTTGAGTTTCGCCCTCCTTTCATCAAATGTCTTCCAGAAGCTGAATGCCTCTCTCATTATTCGCTAACAGAAGAATCTCATCTGCATACATTAAACCCTAAATGTATAGCTCGCACAGCACGCCACCCTGTTTACACGAAAGTTTATAAGCAAGGTTACCTGCCTCTATAGCCTCCTTTTCATGCTTATTATGCTTATCATAAAAAACAGCGTCGATAATCTGAAACCTTGGCGCCAGCCTTCCTGATTGTCTGCTAATCGAAACCTGAATGTGTATCCATATCACAACAAGCGCTCCTATAGCAGTGACGATCTGAACCAAGCGCGATTTATATGCGAGAGTGTCTTGTTTCGCAAATAAACCGATGTGACGAGGCGAACAATTTCTGGAGAATAGATGTTGCAAGCCTGACTACACCCGAAGCACGAGTGGCATCGCTTGTTCTCGTCTTTTCTCGTTACGGAAAATCTGTTCCGAATGGCATGCGAAGTTTGATGTATCGTTGTCTATAGGAGCTGTCCGAATTCTGTTTCTGCGCACAGAAAAACGTTTTTTGAAGGATCTTTGGAGTAGATTGGAATGTTACACGGGTTTTAACAAGTTCGCGAAGACCTCGTTTTCAGCTCGTTGCAAGAGCTCGTCTCGAAATGCCCAACAAGTTGTTCCAAAATTGCTCGTTTTACAACACAACCACGAAACCAAGCGCAGTATTATAGAGAGGTTATTCCATGTGAAGTGCACGACGTGTTTTGTGGACTATCACGCATTCTTTGCAAAACCGTCCTTAAAAACGTGTTAGCAGCACAAGGATTTTGAACTCGTGAGAGCTGTTTTAATTTTGGAATCAAGACTGAAAGTAGACGTAGCGCTTACATATGTTTTGAACGTTGTTCTGCCCACCACCCTGAAACTTATTTTTCAAAATGTATAGATGATGGGTCTTTAGTTATTGATCAAATTGATTAAAGGCTTTGAATTGCTACAGCTAATTTATCTTAGAACGTTTTTCTATTATTACTATTATGTAAAAACGTGTAGCCGTCACCATCATAAAATCAGTAATTCCCTTTCTTCTTTGACATTGACGTTCACAGTGCCCATGTGCGTTGTTAGTGTGCCTCGGTTGGCTGTCTATTCACCCTGCAAATATTTTGTTTTCATGATTCACAACGTCGATTGGACCCTTTCCCTATATCACCTTCACTGCATATCATGACCATAAATGAAATATTAATAAAAGTTCTCCCCTCAACTACGAAACAGTGTGAATAAAATTGTTATGTATCATGGACTGTTGCTTTTTTTTTCGGCTTCTAAAGCATTTATTTTGTAATACGACCACATTTTGACTGTCCCTCAGTCGGTAGTCTGGTTGCATGACATACTGAGTGCTGAATGGTAGGAAGTAGCCAATGCCGGCATTTTATATTATAGCCTAAGGAGTCAGCAGGTGAAACAAAGTGGCGAGTTGGGAGTGTTTGTATCAACACACGCATGACGGTCTGAAAACAGCTAAAAAAATAATAAAAGAAAACAAGGGCACGAACACGAAAGTATAAACGAGAGAAGCGCTGACTGCAAACTATGGGTTTATTGAAAAAAAGAGAAGTACATTCGGCACATCGGAACGTATACAAGGGTTTAAAAGGTGGCACTGAAAAAAAAAAAACATGAAAATTAACAGGTCGACGTCGAGCAGATATGTCACTTGAGAGAACTCAAGGGAATTTAAATACCATACCTAAATTTGCCGATATATTGACAAAAAGCGTTTACACTAGTATGTCCGGCATATTATTAGCTGAGGCGGCTGGCACGAGATACAGAAAGGAAGGAGAGAAAAGGCAGGGAGGTTGGCTGACCCCCCCCCGCCCTCTCAAACCAGACGAGGTCAACCTCGTCTGGTTGACCAGGGAGGTTACCAGGAAGGTCAACCAGACGAGTGTCGATTTTCTACCCTGCACTGGAGTACGGAAAAGGGAGAAGAGAAAGAGGAAGAGAGTGAGCACTGAGGACATGTGGGAGAATGCGGAAGATCACTATAAGCGGTTCCTCAGGCCAGTGCACTTCAGGTGCTGCACTAGTGCACGAATCACTTTTTTGTGCCAGCGAAGGATGAGCCATATTTGACTCGGAGAATGGTCTCGAGTCCAGTTGGTTTGAAGTTGTCCGGAGAGAGAGGCGTCGGACGTCGTAGCGAGAATAGAAACACAATAGATGCTCGATGGTTTCCTCGCACCTACAGGAGTCGCACTTTGGGCTACCAGCTATTAGCACACGGTACGACTAAGCCTTGGCAAACGCCACCCCCAGCCACAAGCGGCACAGCAACGTCGCTTCGCCGCGGGAGAAAGGCTAGATGGCAGTTGTAGCCGTAGCAACAGGTCCAGTTTACGCAGTGGGGAATTGAAAGCGCTTGGCGAAATCCAGGGCACTTGTGTCTTTTTGTGGGCAAGCCGACGTAGTTTCCTGGCAGCGTCTGTCCTCGCCGAAGGTATTGGACGCGTTTGGGGGTCTTCGGGGGCAGACCTGGCAGCCCAGCCAGCAAAGTCGTTGCTGGTGATGCCAGAGGAAGCCGGAGTCCACTGAAAGATTTTATTGTGCTCTGTTTCCAGAGCACGATGGTGTATTTACCTAATGTCGGACACAATCTGCTGGAATGTTCTGTGATGTAAGGCAGACGTTAGACTGTGAAAAGCTGCTTTAGAGTCACTGGCAAATGGTAGATATCACTTACAAACACACGACTAACAAATGGTAGATATCATTTGCGAACACAGTTTTGTGAATGTAGCCCCTGATTGTCGAGAATGTTCACAGAAGGCCCTGACGTAGTTGGCCAAATGAATAAATGGTGATATTGTGCTTTGAGTGCCCGTTAAAGAACCCTAGTTGGTCGAAATTCTTTTTCGGGAGCTATAAAAGCACGCTATAAATTATGCTACTCTGCACATTTGTTATTATTTGGTACGCTTCAGTGTGTAAATTAAGTCTGAAATTCTATTGAGGCTCCAAATGTATGTAAGAAACAGCTGAAACAGCGCCACACAAGACACAGCAAAAGAACCGCAGGACAGCGCTCTGTCCTATGGTTATTTTGTGGTGTCCGTGTCACGCTGTTTAAAGCTGTTCTTTGCAATATGTACCAACCAACCCAAATGAACACGCTCTATGTAAGCTTCACTCTATTTACTTCATACTTCATACTTCATATTTACATCATACTGCTTCACTCTATTTGCTTGTTGGTGAGCCATGACGAGAACTCTGGTCTCATATAACCCCTGCGCTGTAGCCGTGTAGCGTCGCAGTTAAAAAAAAAAAAGGGGGGGGGGTGGCAGTTTGGTGTCACTGTACACGCTGAAGCACTGTGATAAGAGAGAGAAGAAATAAAAAAAAGTAGAAAAAATTGGGAGACAGGGAGCGAGAGGGAGACAGGCTGCATAGAGGAAAAAAGGCTCAATTTCTGCTACCTGCACGGAGCACGGCTCAGTGCCTATAAGGGAGATGAGAAGGGAAGACAAAAGGTGAGACTAGAAGGAATGGCCGATCGGCAACACGGTAGCAAGGCAGGCACCCAGAGCGAGCACGAGAGCCCGAAGGGAAACGTAGAGCAGCACCGAATTAGGGGCTGTCAAACGCGAGCCCAGTAGAAACAGAGAATCATTCAAGCGAACAGACAGACGAAAAACAGACAAACAAGAGCTCTCTACGATTTCTTCTTAGCACGCGCCCGAAAGAATGCAGGAAAAAGGAAATGCAAAAAAGCATTGAAGGCATGTGTTCGCAGCAGGCGCTGTCAGGCGAGGGCGGAAACAATTGTTTTGTTGGCATCGCGGGCTTGGAATTGTCACTCGACGAATATACATAAGGTGGCTTAGTTTACGTACGTGCCGGCCCAGCTCGACACACTGGTCTGTTGCCAACAATAGTCTTGCAGAACGATGGAATCGTGCGTTTCTATTGTGCGAGTGGGTGTCGCTTATATGCTGTCGTATGCAAAACAGAAAAAAAGGATGGACTGCGGCTCAGTGCTCGATTTAACGCAGGCGTAAGATAAATGTCGCGCTGAGCTGAAGAGCAAAATTAACAACTTCTTCATTATTAACTGCGACAAAATGAAAATTTTGGCAACGAAGAGCCCGCTATCCTGAAATTCTAGCATTAAAAATACCACAAACGAGAGAATAATATAGATGAAAGAACTATAAATAATAAACCGTTCCCAACCGCCTAGTCACACTGTCGTATACCATCGTATATAATATATTTGCAATTTGATATTAAGTTGCGAATATAGATACGATGCTTCTCAGCTGAGATAGTTGGCTCACACTGTCTGGAGAATCAGCGAACAATTATTTTGGCAACCCGCGTGACATGCATATATTTCGACAATATATGCATATCACGCGTAATGCAGAGTGAACGAACCACTTGTGACAAGCATGAGTAGTCTTTACTCATGCTGAAATATTAAAGTTCACAGCAAAGCGCATAAGAAGTTGCTTACGCGGAAAAGAGAAAAACAGAACACCGGATGATAGGCACTAAAAATGTCAATGGCACGAGAATCATCATTATGTTACCGTGCGATAAATCTTACGCCACAAAAACAGCACTATTCACAAGAAACTAACGAGATTACAGTGACAAAAAAAAATGGTTGCGCAGCGTTTTTACAGCTCCTCCTTTTTTAAGAGACATGACTGGAGCCCGAGCAATTTACTTACACGCGAATTAAGGACGCCTGTCTATTCCATTAGGACGGAGACGAAGTATTTGCCAATGTTCGTCAAATTTTGGGCATTCGATGAAAATGTGATCTACCGAATTGTGCGGGGATCCACATTTTATGTAGTCTGAAGAGGGCATTTTCCATCTCAGATACAGAAAGCGGGACATAATCAAGAAGTGGTATTCTAGTGGCTGTTAATGAATGTTAATATTACAGGAAACGATGTTGCTGTTGGCTTGCTGGAAGAGCTGGTACATGGAAATAGGAACTTCTTGTAATTCTGCAGTCCTACACCGATGAACGACGGTGTCTTGAGAGCATCACAAAGCAAATTGTGCACATTAAGCCAAGTCACGGGAACTACGAAGGAATTTTCTCTTTATTAAACAAGGCAACATCTAGGCTGTACTCGTCACACTTCCCACTTACAAGGGGGCACCAACAGTCTTCCGCATCGGTTGCGTCCCGGAGTGGCCTGCGTTAAACGGATCGACGCCATCAAGCGCGTATTGTTCCCGGCTGGCCTTCCATACGATTATTATGACGAGCACGCCAACCACCAACTATAATGTTCGCGACCGAGCCTGGAGCGAGAAATTAGCGCACTTGACCCACAGCGGCTTCTGTTACTGGCGAAACTGTTAGTCCTATGGCTATCAAAAGCTACTGAGCAGAAGAGGCCAAACGTGGTTTAACAGTTTCTGGAGGACAGCGACATTAATGGCGCGTAATGATAGGTTCCGAAACGTTGTGGACGATCTGGTTTATACTAGATGTAAAAGGGAGCGGGGGGGGGGGGGGGGGGGGCTGGACGTATTTCATAGTCGGGGCCTATTAATTTTAAGCCTGTAATAGACTAATTTGCTGATATCCCCGCTGTGCCCATTTATGCCCATAGTTTATAAAAAGCCAAAACTACTCTGGTCCGCGACCCTGAGGGTCCTCAGTTGGCAAAAGTGTCTGTAGAGCCATTTTACCGTATAAGGATCTACTGTATAGTATCAAGCATTGGTTCTTGTTATATGGCAAGGAAACGTGTAAGCAGCCATTGATGGCGGCAATGCAACGCTGCCACTAAATAATCTGTAGGTGCTCGCGAAACTACCACCTTCTTGCCTTACATTCGATTAGCTCCGCCTGAGAATTTTCATTTTACGTTCCCTGAGCGCTGTACCAGCGATCAAAGATAATAGCACTTGGTGTACTGCTGGAATTGAATACGGATTGCTCAACACAGGAGCTTGGCACCACGCTTGGATTACAGGGCTCGTGTTTCTCCATCAGATTAAACTATTAATGACTTAATCACATTCAAGGCCTGAGCCGACTAATTAAAAACTTAGTCGATCGATAGCCCTGCTAGTCCACTTCGGCACTCTATGTATATATACGCGTGACCTGTGTGACATTGTGCCTTGTGCTACTTATTCTGATATGTACCCTCTCATTAAAAAAGAAAGAGTCCTCAGTGATGCCTTAGGGTTGTAAGCTTGGCATGCCTTCGTTTTCTTGTGCGTGCGCATGCTTTAATTCATGTCTGTTGTGTACTTTCTATGTAGCCTTCAGCTTCCTGAAACTTAATTTCTCTACTAGGCGCTTGTTTTTCTCATTTATTCTTTATTTACGCATTTCCGAGCGAAGAAGAGCAGCCGTTTACCATCGCACGCATCCTTAATTTATATTCAATCTTGTGCACATTGTTATGCAGGGAAATGAACCAGAACTTTTCTGTGAGGTTAGCTTGCATTCATATTTGCCGCGCAAAATTGCATACACGCACACAAAGGTTTCTTTTCTACCCTGTGTTAATACGTCTCGCCTCTTCCTCATCGCAGATGTGCCAAGCAGCACGTTTTTTTTTTTCTTCCTTTTTCTTTCGCTAGATACACAATTTCGAGGTCGCGACAACGTGCTCGTTCAGACTCTCTGGTGCTAGGAATTTATTTAAAGAAACGAGAGAATGCAGCATTGCAGCTTGTAGTGAAAGGCTGAAAGGTGGTGAATTCACCTTAGCAGCGCCAGACTGCACGTTATTGTGCCACACCGCGTGCCTACATCGAGCTGACGAGCGCTCCCCCCCTGCGTTCTTCTGAGCACTGAGACTAATCCCGCGACGAAACAGGAATGTAACTCGGATGACGTCCTGCGGCACCGGGCCATCTCCGCGACGAATCAAGAATTATTCGCAGGTGTCTTCAAGCAGCACCAGGCCTTCTCCGCGGCGAAAGATAAATGCGACGCGGGTGACGTCAGCACCGCCCCGTCTCGTTCCTGCCGGTGAGGAGCCGTAAAAGGGATTTAAGGCCGATCCGGCGCATTGTGAAAGAGAGAGAGAGTCGCCACCAGCCACCCCGTCGGTCTGGTGCGCTCTTACTGCTACGTGTATGCTATTCGCAATGCACACAGACTGTCGCGCCGCGTAGTGGCCAGCGAGAGAAATATTTCAAAGAGTATCTGCACGGTGTTACCGTGTGACTCGGTATTCACGGACGCGTTTCTGTTTTGTTAACAGCTTCTATTTACGCCATGGAAAAAATATTAAAAGCAACGGGATGTGTTGCGTGCCTCAGTGCACCAACCGAGCGGCGAAGGATGAGATAAGGTTGATTCTTTTCCACTGGACGCGTGTCTTAAAAAATATCACAGTTTCGCCCTAAGGGCGAAGCAATGAATGTGATAGCAACACACCAATGTCATACGAAGTAAGGTGAGCGGCTTTGGTAGCAATATGAATTGTAGTAAACATGAGCTGATTAAATAAGCAGGTGTGCTGCGGCGTAAGTAGACCGACATGAAGAGAGACTCGATGACCACGAGAAGGCGCGTGTGAAACGGTGCTGTTGATGAGAAGCGCTTCCCGTGGGCAGCACGTGCGAAGGGACACACCTGTAGCGCTGCACTGCCGATCCGGGCAGCATTGCATGTGTAGCGTGCGTTGGAAAATGTGGCCCGGCTATTACTAACTGAATGAACGAGCGTGGTGTGAGCGCGCACAAACATGAATAGATCACACTGAATGACTGCAGACAACGACTGTCAAAACGCTGGCAGCAAGCGCACACGCCGCAGCGGGCCAAGGTACGTGCGGTCTATCGCTTCAACGGAAACTGAGCGGCGAATGCACGGCGCATAAAGGTCAGAGCCGTGTGGAGATAAGAGACGGTGCGGGCGAGCGACGAGCGCGGTTGTTGGCAGAGTAGAAGTGCGCCCCCCCCCCCCCCACCCCGCTCCCTCCGGCGCTGGCTTCCGGCTTCCTTGCTTGCGCGTGGAAGATTGAGTGCGTTCGCTCTCCGTGATAGCGCGCGTCCCCGCACGCTTCCGCTCGGGCATACGGCGCGCGGCGAAGATTTTATCTGTAGGGAACCTCACGGCGACGGCGACGACGACGGCGACGGCAGAAATCCGGTTGAAGTGCCCATATAATTGTATCGCAATAAAAGGAGTCGGCGGTGAAGTACGGATCGGCAAGCCTGAGGCGCCGCCAGTGAAGGTTTGCAGCGCACGTTTTGCCGCCGTAGTTTGCGCTGCAAACCTCTCCATGTCCCCCCTCCCCTCCCAAACACACACCAATCTTCGCTTTTGACTCAGTGGCAGGCAAAACGGCAGCAAACAATAAATTTGGGCGGCACGCTGAAGCGCGTCCTCGACCTCGCCAGGCTCGTTGCATCGGTGCATAACTACGTTCGCAGCTGCGCGCCGATCACTAGGTCTGTGGCAAATTTGCTTGCACTGACCCTTTTGGATTAAAACAGAATTTGAAAACAAGATCGGCGTACTTTTTCTGGCTCAAACCGATAACGCTGCACTCTAGCCTAAGCTTTCGTTCTAGATTCGCTTTGCGTCGCATACATCTGTAAGGTCAAGGGCGTCATTCGCCGTAAAATAACAAGCACGCACGTATATTTCTGGTTATGCACGCTAGTCATCTATATTTACGCGGGGCGTTAATTATTACATTCAATGCTGATTTATATTTACGGGGCGCGCACTGCGGCTGCAATACACAACAAATAGCTTGGACGTGGGACGTCCCTCGAACGTTGGACGTCTGCACACACAGTTCTTGAATTGTAACAGCGTGAGCACTGCACGTCTTGACGCCGCAACAAATTAAACGGCCAGCGTTGAAAATCTCTTCGCCTTCGATTAGACACCGGATCGTTTTTTCTTACGATTCAAGGTGTCCCATAATCTCTCCTAGAGATAGATGTTTTGTAAAAGGCAGCGGCATTTCCCCAGCCGATGAGAATAAACTCTAAAAAATAATACACTCGGTGTGTTACGAGCAGGATTAGAAAAAGCCCGGCGTGCTACGACGCGGACGCGCCGTTACGGTAGCGCAGTCGAGAATTCTGATACTCTCTCTGTCCGCCATCATGGATCACCTAGGGCGCCACCTATAGTCGGTGTGCATTGCGAATTTACCTGCTATTACCTGCTATTAACTGCTATGTCTGTACATATTGTATAATGCAGCTGGCATATGAGATAAGAGAAGACCACCATCAAGCTTTCGCTAAAATGTATGAAATTATATTTCAGTGGCTACCTGGGCATACCAGCATTCCTGGTAATGACCTCGCCGACGAAGCCGCCCGGTCTGCTCATCTGTAAGGCCGACCAGTCCCAATCCCCTTGTCCAGGACTGACTCTGCAGGAAAGCTTCATATCGCGGCTACAGCTATGACACGAAAATATTGGTCATCTCTTAACCTCCCGAAGTGTCATCTAGAGCACTGCACGGGCTCGGGCTTACCCGAAAGCCCGGGCCCGGCCCGGCCCGTGGGCCGGGCCGGGCCGGGTAGAACAATTTTTTCACGGGCTCGGGCCGGGCTCGGGCACGGCGTGTGCTTTTTGACGCGGGCCCGGGCCGGGCTCGGGTTTTTTGACGCGGGCCCGGGCCGGGCTCGGGCTTTCTGGTGGTGTGCATGTAACGTGCAGCGGGTTATTCTCGGGCCTCTCAACTCTGAAAAACATTATTTTTCGGTCTCGGGTCGGGTTCGGGCCGGTTTCGTGTCGGGCTCGGGTCGGGCTCGGGCCTAAGGTAAAGGGGTGGCGGGCCGGGCCGGGCGGGTAACATAGATTATTTCCGGGTCTCGCCATAAAAGTTTTGATCGGGCTCGGGCGGGCCGCCCAACGTAAAAACGGGCCCGGGCCGGGCCCGGGCTGAAAAAATCGGCCCGTGCAGTGCTCTAGTGTCATCTTCACAAAATTGACCCATCCTTGAAGTTACAAGTGCCATCAAACAGTTCCCGCTCTGAGGCGACAGTATTGTGCCGCCTCTGGCTCGGGGTGGCATTTACAAAGGCCTACTCGTTCCGCATTGGAATGGGGGATACGCCCATGTGCGAATCTTGTGGAATCAGAGCAACGATTGAACACGTCTTATGTCTCTGTCCTTAGTTCGACGTCGAGCGTGAAGCCCTCCGGACAGCATTGGACCGGCTCGACTCTAGACCACTTTCGGAAATGAAGATCCTTGGACCATGGCCGTATTCGTCGATGGCACAGAAAGCCAGGAAAATGTTGTTAAAATACCTCAAGCGGACAGGTCTTGGCGACCATGTGTAGAATTGGTGCGAAGCTTCAAATGTGCGCGAAGCTGTGCTCTCTCTATCTCCTTTCTCTTTTCATCCCTATACCTCCTTCCCCCAGTGCAGGGTAGCAAACCGGACGTGCGTCTCGTTAACCTCCCTGCCTTTCCTTGTTTCTCTCTCTCTCTGCTCGTCTCCTCTTCGTCTGCTCCAAGAGTCCGTCTCTCGTCCTCGACCCCGGGTCGCAATAACGTGTACTACGACTTCGCACCAATGTACGTGTCCTTCGAGAAAGACCAGTACACCATATATACATGGAATTTTCTTGCTCTAGATAACACTGTTTCTCCTTAAAAAATAAATTACTGATTAATGCTTTTGCTTCGTAGGTGTTATTGAAATTCTATATAACTGGAGAAGATGGATGATTTCATGATGCGTAAAGGGTGCTGCACACTTGGCAAGCGAGTAACTATACCTGCTGCTCGTTACAGGCTTTATCGAATTTTTTATAATCGCCTGTGGTTGGTAGCACAACACCGCCACTTGGGCTGGATTAGCTGAAGGGGCGATATTACTTGCAGGGACAAATCACAATGTTGAATAAAATAATGACGAAGGGATCGTAGGAAGAAAAAAAATCTGAATCGCCCACTTTTGATCAATGTAAAATTAAAGATTTAATAGAAGCACGCGGAATAATGCATCTAATAAATTTAGGGAGCATGTTTAAATTGTGTAACTGAAGCCTGTCAGTGCTCCAGGCATGTATAGAGTCACAAGCTTTGTGATCTAGGACACGGGAGCGCATGCCGCACGGTACATGCAGAGCGCACTGACGAGCGGCTAGCGCACACACTCCCAACGACCCTCGCGGGTCGTCTGCTACCACCACTGCGTCGCATGACATCTATAGAGTAAAGACGGAACATGCGGTCTTATGCAAATGCGCATTGATTACTGTCTTGCAGTAGACTGTAGCAGACGATACGCTAGCGCGATCAGGGAGAGCATCCACTAAACCTGCAAACTATGAGAGTGCGCTAGCCGCTGGCCATGATATGCGCGTAGCGTGCGGCACACGCTCACGTCTGTACACTGAGTAGAAATCCGTAAACTAGCCCCATTTTCGACCGATACTTTTTTATAGTGGCGGCAAAAGGCCATTTGCGTTCCGCCTGTAACACTCCCCAGGGACCAAATTCACAAAGCTATTCGTTCATAAGTGTTCTTTGCCGTTGGCCGGCTGCTTTCGCTAAAAATGTGTCCAGCCTAACGACTTGCTGAAGTTTTCTCTTAGGAAAAAATTACGGCAGAGACTCATCTTACAATTACTGTCGACGGTAATGCGAATAGCAATCGAGAAATGTAGCGACAGACTATATTCCAGAAGTCACGTTCATTTTACACATGTACTAGTAATTCTGAGATTTTCGTTGCATAGGCTATATGACGCATGCTCATATATGTAGTCCCACTTTGCACAACCTTTCCAAGGTTGATCATGAGCATGGAGACGTGACAACGACTGTATGACGCCGGTGCAGTTGACGATAGATTGATGAAGAAGGAATGAGATCGATGGAACAACAAAGGCGTAACAACCACGGCATGACTACAATAAGATGCATATTTTTAAATTGTGATGCTGGTAGATCGACGATGACGTGACGACGATGAGATGGCGACGATGGCATGACGACAACAGTATGCTGGCAATTGCCGGGAGAAATCAATTAACGAAAGTGAGAAGTGTAATAATTAATGTCAGTAATGCGACCCTGAGAAGAAAAGTACATTGATGGCTTCGGCATTTCAAGACAAAACGAGTTAGAATCTGACTGAGTTTCTTGTATACCTTTACCTTGGTTCAACGTACGTTGAATAAACCTGGAAAAGTGTCCTTTGAAAGATTAGGTGTCTGTATCGGGTCTTGCTTGGTAACGGTACTAAGTTACCTACCAAAGCTGAATTAACAAACCACCCGAAAGGTTTTAATACTTCAGGAATGCTTAGGTACGTTGACGATATTATTATTATTATTCGGGATAATAATCACGGTAAATTTGACCACAACACCAACGTTTGACAAATTTGTAGTTTACAAAATGTACAAAATGAGTAGCTTAGATCAAGGATTATAATTGTGCTATCTGAAACAGGCATTTTTAAAAGAATTTGGTGCAGCTAAAATGAAACACTATATATATATATATTGTGAAGATGAAGTGAACTTGGCCTCGGGCGCTTGCAAAGCGGGCGCGGAGGGAGAAGAAGACGACGAGGCAGAATATAGAACAGCCGGCCCAGGAACGGGTGCTGTCTCTGTATCCGTTCATTACATTGGCGCAGCCGACGAAAGCCCAGTCTTAAGGCGCTCCAGCCTTCAGCACCGTGCAGCGGAGGCCTTTCGTCCTCCGGCATCTCGCCGTCCAGGGTCCGTCTGGCGAGGGAACGCCGTCAACGCTTCCTTGGCACGGCTGCCGTACCCAGGACTACCTTGATCCCCGAGCTGCCAAGGCACGCCGTTCACGCTGCCTTGGACATGGATTCTCGCCATCCTGAGTGCCTGCTGCATCGGAACTACCGGAATTCTACGGATTTCCGAGTGACCCTATTCTGTGGGTGCAAGCGGCCAACGCGCTCGGGGCACGCCATGCCTGGCCCGACAACACGACATGGCTGGTTGCCGCGGGGCGACTTCGAGGTGCCGCCAAGGCGTGGGAAAACTACGACGGCATCAAGCAGCGGTCCTAGCCTGAATGGAGTGCAGCTCTGATCGTTGCTTTCGCCCCGCTCACGTGTGCGTGCGACGAGCCCGTCCAGCACTGGTCTGCGGCCGAAGCTCCTGAGGAGCACCACCTTGACGCGGCAGTAGTTCCCAGCAACGCCTGGACAGAGAGGTCCGCAGGCTGCCCCACCGCAGACACCGGCTCCACTCCAGACGGTGGGAAGCGCATGGCGACCATCGCTCCTGCGTCGGCCTGGGCGGCGCATCAAAAACCGACACCACCGGCTCCACCACAAGCTCTGAACACGCAGCAAGTCACCGCTGCTACTTTCACGTGGCAGTCTACGCCAGCTGAGCTGCTGCGACGAAAACCCTGCGGAGCTAGGAATCCGCAGCATCTCGCCGCTGTATAGCTGCACCCGGAAAGGTTTTAGCAGGTCGCCTCGCCATGTATACCCCGCTGTAGACCCAGAATTCGAGCCATTTTTAGCACCACGGGTCTCGGACTCTGCGTCGACTTCCGACACCAGACCATCACTTCCAGAGACCGAGACCACTGTCGGTCCACTGCAGTCAGTGAAACGGCTCTCGAACACTACAACGCCGGGGCGCATGGAGGCGCCGGCGCGACCACTCCAGGCACCCGGCCTGTCCGCGGACCGTAGCAGGGACGTGATTCCTGACTCGTCGGAGCCACATCGCTGCATGTCCCCGCAGTCATTGGCCGAGTTCGCGGCCATTCACAGCGCACGGAGGGAGGCCTGGCTGAAGGTCATCCTTATCAATGACCTGCCCGCACGCGCAAGACGCGCAACACGCCGAAAGAGACGCGCAAAAGGCCAGTCGCGCAACGCTCGCGGTTTTTCGTCTAGCGCGGCTGATCCAAGCGCACAGACGAAACGTCGTCACTCAGCGGCAACACGGAAAATACGCACGCGACAGCTGAGCAGAGCAGATGTTCATCGCCCAGAACCTGCTGCCGTACGTGCAAATCTGCAACTGAATAATCGTCGGCGAGACCTGCGACCAGCGCACTGCAGTCAGTGCCGCCCGCCAGAGAAGCTGGTTGCGCGCTGGACGGCTCACTCAACGACGACCTCACTACCTGGACAAGTTGCCTGGTTGCAAGCGCGCCGGAAACTCGCAGCGTGGCCGAGTGTGAAGATGAAGTGAACTTGGCCTCGGGCGCTTGCAACGCGGGCGCGGAGGGAGAAGAAGACGACGAGGCAGAATATAGAACAGCCGGCCCAGGAACGGGTGCTGTCTCTGTATACGTTCATTACAATATATATATATATATATATATATATATATATATCGAGGAGGAGACATTTCATATTTACATAAGGCTTCATGCGGGTTAGAAGAGTCACCAGTCACATCGTACTAGAAAAGCTCAACTGCCTTTGTTTCGGAGCTGATCGATACCGTGAAAAGTAAAAAGGGTTCTAGATACAAAGCTGTAAGGCGATTCAACCTCCAGTTGAACTCTATCATTGACAAAAGAGAGAAAAAAAAACGTAAAGGAAAGACAGGGAGGTTAACCAGAGATTATCTCCAGTTGGCTACCCTGTACCAGGGGATGGGTAAAGGGATGCGACAGGAAAGAGAGAAAAATAAGTAAAGAAAGGAAAGAAAAGAAAATCACACATTTTCTTCCTGAGCGAATTGGGGGTGAGAATGTGTCGGAGGCACTGCACACGGCACTCTATCGCGTGTAGGAGGAGTGTCGGACGGCTTTAATTTTTAGACTGCACTATATTCTGCGTTGGCCCACACTCTTAGACAGCACATACCCAGGGGAACGGCCCACATTTTTAGACTGCACGAGCTTCGAGATCGGTCCCGCATTTTAGACGCCACTATCTTCAGGATCGGGCCATGAAAAAGGCTAGAAACACAAATACTCGGTAGTGAAAAGTAGAGGTAACTCGTTAAGATTATAGGCATTGTCTTTTAAAAAGCACCAGAACACGTTTATACATTGTGCGGTGGCACTAGTATACAGTGTGCTTCTATCCTCTGGGTGAAAATATATCCGACAGCCAGGCCGTTGTATAAATGATTGGCTAAAGAAGCATAAACAACGCGGTACGCGTTACAATGTGTAGAGACGGGCACCTGTCGGCTCTTGTGAATGACTGTGGACGTGTTCCGTGTATTTTAAAGTGCGGCATAATCATCTCTAGAACTAAAATTTTTCGCGAGAGATTATCTAAGCCAAAGATATAGTCAGCGAGGGTTAGATACGTATCCGTACACTATCTATTTTATTGGTTGCATGAAGAAGTATGCGAAAGAATGTTCCAAAAGCCAGAGGGACGCATATTTGTCAACTTGTTGGCACTGGCTTTACGCAATAAAAATTAAAGCAATACATCCATGTTTTGTTTGATGATGCCTGCCGAATAGGTTGTGAAACATGTTTTCTAAATTTTGTTGAGTAAAGCCAGTGCAAACAAGCTGACAAGTTAAAGAAATATGCTTCCAAAACTTAGCAGTAAGACAAATAGTGATTGCGGCATGGCTTTGCGATGATGTACACCCGTATACGGGCCAGGGGTTGCGCGATAAAGCTCATTTTTTCCTCGGCCCGTGAACGCAACTTTAAATTGAGGGCTGCACTCCAAACTTATCATTTGGAACTTTTCAGTGTACTCGTCAATTCCAGTTTATGCTTGTTAATTACGAAGAAATCAAGTTTTTTCGGCAACCCTGTGGTCCGTATACTTTTGCTCACGGGTGTACTTATATGAACACGTGATAAGCAATAAGCTTCTGTTGCTAGTTGCGCTTCCATATGTGTATTTGTGTCCGCCTTACTCGTAGTTCACGTCCTTTAGCGCATCTCTACAAAGTAAAAATCACATGTTAGATCTGCATAAACACTGTAACGTAGCTCTTGTTCTTAAGTTATTTTCAAGAGTTAAGTAATATGTTTCATGTGTTTTCTGGGATAAAGGGAGCGAGAACACATACCGAATTAATAAAGTGCTACGCTTGAAAAAAAGATGACCTTTTGTGCGCTTAGAATAGAAGGGTCTTCAACCAGTTATGATAAGCATGTTTTATTCATGTGATGTTTCTGGGTAGCTTTTTATCAATCCAACTGAATATCCCACGCTGAGAAAAACTGCAACTTTAACCCACTGCATGCTCACTATCGCTGGCCTTGGAGTTTTAATTGAGAAGTACAGAGAAAAGCCGTTTTATGCCAGTGTCGCGGCATCTAAATCTAATCAAGCTGCAATGGGGACATTATATTTCTGCTGGTGAGAGTCTTGCGCTGTCTGCACTTAAGACTTCACTCAAGTAGAAAAGAGACACAAACCAGTGCTTCTCTTTCTCCATATGTGGACGCTTTTCGCTGAAAAGTCCTCGTACGGATGCACCATTACTGCTCTTGTGTGTTTTTTCAACCTGCCTTGACGTCTTCCGAGTCGCACAAAGGACCTTAGGGACGAATGGGGGCAGCGAGAGTGAAAGATGAAGGCATAATAGCCTTTCAGGACACAAAACCCTCAGCGAAGCCGAGTCGAGTCCGCACTCTCTGATTCAGCTTTCAGTGGACACTGGTGGCTGCGCTGCGTCGCGCTGTGCCGTCACGCCCGCGGCCCATCATCTCGACGGCGAAAACATTACATGGTCCCACTGTGGCCGGACAGCAGAGCGCTGCCCTTTTTCATTTCACGTTTACTTTTCTGTCCCCGTCGTCGAAACCCAAGCACAAGTGTCCCAGAAAAATGCCCTTTGACGAGCACCCAAAACACCTACAAGCAGTGAGCACAGTAAGTTCACTAAGACGCGGGGGGCATTGGGTGCACTCACGAACTTTACTGGAAAGAAAGAAAAGAAAAGAAAACAGATTAAGAAAAGAAGAAAAAGATGAAAGAAGGAAAAACAGAGACCAGACCATCTTTCTGTTTCATTTCATGAATGCGAAACAAAACGGCAAGGCTGTCCTGATTCGAGACAATGCGCCCTTCTTTGAAGCTTGAACGCTGGACTACATGGGCCAGACATCAGTTTGGGTGCCGTTAAGCGGTCTGTGGTGCGTGAAGGTGTACGGGAAGCAAAGTCAAGTTACTCAGAAGATCCGCTGATTCTGTTGGCAGCATAAACAATACTGAGTTCCCGCACTTGAGGACTAGTCTTACTCAACGTCCAACGTACTTAAATTTGGCTTAGAGGAGCCCAAGCATAGTTTGACGAAAAGCTACCCTTCTTCAAGCTAGAATTCTGTTAGCTATTACCATGTCTATCAGCCGCTACATATGCAGTATTTATTCACTGCTAGTTTATATTGTCAGCTATTACAATTTCGGCATGCAATGTTTACTCTACTCTGTCGTTAGATACGAGTACTTTTCCCATGTATTAACTCTGTGCGAAGGTAATCCTGGACCAGAACAAGTTTTTCATCGACTACGAAGCTTTCTTTCTGAGAAATCCGTGTGGGTTCCGTTTTTAGCTGCATGCTACATTCGGGTGGATGTCAATTTTTCCATCCATTAACCTTCCTCCACCTTGCAGATTTCCGCAGAACTGATTTGGCAAAGGTAATACCAATTCATAAAGGCGGGAATAGTCTTTTGGTAGACATTTACCGGTCGATATATTTGGCAAGTTGTTGCTGCAAAATATTGCAGCCCATGATTAATAAAGCAGCTATAACTTAGAGGAATACAGCTCGCTTTACGGTGCACAATCCAGCTTCCGTAAAGGGTTGTCCTCGGTAACGCAACTGCTACAAATAACGGATGATTTCTCCTTGGTAATTAATTCTTGTCATTAGGTCTACACAATATTTATTTATTTCACAAAGGCTTCTTACCGAGTCCTACACTCCAAGTTAATTCAGAATCTTAAAGCAACAAACATTGATCGTAAGATGTTCCAATGGGTTAGATCTTATCTATCAGATGCAATATATATCAGTGAGGGATGTTTATTCTATCCATCTTAATGTTTCATTGGAGGCTCCACAATAATTTGTTCAGGATCCCCTGTTTGCTCTCATATATGTTAATGGCATTAGTTTATGGGTTGATTTTGCTGCTAAAATTCAATTAGTCACCGGTGATCGCGTGATCTAGACGACTGTGCGTAACGCTGAGGAACAGAACAAGCATGGTGCTTCACTAATAGCATTTACTCATATGGCGATTTGGTACATGTTAGTTAACATTAGTACGGCAGAAGGTCATCCTTAATTGTTGCTTAGAAAGGAGTCCCATTTAGTTACCGGTTATTAAATTGTAGTGTAACGCGGGTAGAAAAACTGAAGTAATAGGAAGTCAATGACACAATCGCCTAAGCCGGTGTTTTTTTTTTCTTTTTTTCTTTTTTTACTTGAACATGGCAAAGAAGGAATTCTGCCGTAAGCCACCGCACAGGCATTCAAGAACGAAGAATTATCACAAACGTATTTTACACTTTATCATGTGCTGCGATATATTCCATAAGCGAATAAGCGAATAGAGATGTGGATAACTTTGCCAAATAATTTCGTTAACGCTCCTATAATATTGATGCGTTCGCGTTAGTTGTGGCAATTTGTGTCAATTATCAATCGCAGCGTGAACTATGATGTTATTATTTTGCACCATGGATCGCAGAGCTGTAATGGGCCACGATTTTGCCGTCATGTTACTACGGGACTACGATGTGCACATCAGAAGTGGCTTTGTGGTCGCAAGCATCTGTTCGCGCCTAATAGGTATTTTCTTTTGGATACTTTTCTTCTAATTCATGTTGTGGTCGTTGCATTGTATCAGTAGCCACTACCCGTAAGAGCCTGCAGAAAGATCGAAGTGGGAAGAAATAGAAATAAATAAATGTATTGCAGAATAAAATGGGTATTTACTTTAAACTTGTGCCAAGATCAATACAGGCCGGAAGGAGGAAGACAATACTTGGCTATTGAGAAAAAAAAAGGGGGGGGGGGGGGGAGGGAACTCGTGCTTTTAGCTTCTTCAACCGACAGCGACCACCAGTATAACTGTGGCATTACCTCATGCCGAGAGATACTCCGCATTATACCTTCCGCTGGTAACCCCTGCGTAGAGTATTACGAAGTCGTGGTATACAGCGAATCTCTCCCTATTTCTGCCGATTGCAAGTCGCACTCGTATCTGAAGGTTCTTGACATACGAGTCATCTTAATTTGCACGATAGCGTGTTTATAGAACGCTCAAGCTAAGTAATGAGTGAGAAAACTGAGCAGATCCGAGGGACTCGATTTTTTTTATTGTCCCGACCTTAAATAGAAGCAAGCAATGATACCTGAGAGAGAATAGAGGAATATAATTGTTTTGTTTAACTGAAATGTAGAAATAAGGTAAAGGGAAATGAAAGTGGGCGGAAAACTAAGTAAAGTAAAGAAATGGCAAAAATAAGCCTTCAGTTATTAGCCCACTTGCGAAAAATTAATGACTGGTATTAGACTAGGCAGAAACAATTTTTTCCTAAACAATTATTTAATTTTGTAAAAAATAAACCACGAAATTTTTAGCGATATCTATCATAGCCAGAACAGCCTTAGGAAACCAGAAATAGGTGGCAGTGTTGTGGAAGACTCAATGTTTCTTGCTAATTCATTATATTAATATTTCCGGTCATGTTTACACGCACAAGCATGCGCGAAATCCGTGCTTACTAAGACAACAGTGCGGGATGTCTGATGTAGTCAGAACAGAATATAAATTTACTTTTACAGATTGACACAAACAAAAGCCCACGTCCTTATAATACAGGGTGTTCAAAATTAAGCTTTATGGTTTTCTTAAAATTCGGCACTGGGAGGCACGTGAAGACCACCTGTGCAGATAAGTTATGTGGCCAGGGGGGCACAATGTGACATCATAATTATCGCTGTCAGCAGCCGAATTAACTAAAATTTAATAATAAACTTTTTGTTTACTGCAGTAAGTGGGTACGCTGTGCTGCTTCACCAAATGCTTATCTTGCAACCGGGCGCAAGGGGAACTGGCCACTCAATCTCCCACGCGAAAGCAAGAAAGCGGAAGGCAGCGCGGGAGGGAGGGTGGAGCAGCTTCTCCTCTGCCAACAACTTCTCTGCACAACTCCTCTGCATTTTGCCCGGCGCTGGCGGTCGCCCGCACCGTCTCTTATCTCCACACGACTCTGACCTTTGTATGCGCGGTGCATTCGCCGCTCAGTTTCCGTTGAAGGGATTGACCGCGCGAACAATTCGCCCGCTGCGGCGGCTGCGCTTGCTGCCAGCGTTTTGACAGTCGTTGTCTGCGGTCATTCGGTGTGATCTATTTATGTTTGCTTGTGCGCGCCTACACCACGCTTGTTAATTCAGTTAGTGCAAATGTGTCCAAGTTTATGCAGCTGATAAAACTACTATCCCTACTCCGAATAGCTCTCTACTAATTTGCTATCGCAATTGATGCTTCGCCTTTCGGGCGAAACTGCGACATTTGTTGCCTATGCCTCCGTCCTGCAGTCAGACTAAACGCCACACGCAACAGCCGCGTCCCATCGGGGAGGAGCTTTCCGCCGATTTTCACTCTCTTGCATGCGTAATCATGCGAACGACAATTAAAACTTGCAGTCGGATATCACGGAGCACAGACATGCTAGAAGAATTCTTCCAAGTGAAACTGTGTAGAAACACGACTGCCTCTAACTTTCGAATACACACGTACGAGTACACACTTACTGCAGTTAATAAAAGTTAGTTATTCAATATCAGTTAATTCGGCTGCTGACAGCGATAATGATCATCTCACTTTGTCTCCCCCTGGTCACATAACTTATTTGCACAGGTGGTCTTCACGTGCCTCCCAGTGCCTAATTTTAAGAAAACCATAAAGCTCAATTTTGAACACCCGGTATATCTAATGTGTTTCTAAGACAGCACGCAGAGCCGGTTACTACTTTCCGATATTCTATTTTTGTCTGCTCACTCCAGACGTCTACGCTCCTCGAAACGCTTCTCTAAAGACGACTGGCTCCTCGAAAAAGTAATACCTGTTCACAAAGGCGGAAGTAAGCTTCAAGGAGCCCTGAAAAACCTCACGGCAGTGGTAAAAATAGACATTCCGCGGGTAGCACACACTGCTACTATCATCTCAGCCACCAAATTATGCATTTGTCTTCGACGCGTGGGGCTCAAAAGCGGACCGTGAATTCACCTTTTTAGCAAACACTCTTTTCGTCAGAGACCTTCACCTCAACCATTTCGGGGATGCCGGCGGCTGCCCCTTGACGGCAGCTAGCGGGCAGATTCCCAAAGAGATCTGCTACTGGCCGGTAGCAGACGTCAATCAAGAAGGGTGTTTGGATCAGTGCGCTTCTTCCTACTGCTACTGTGTGCATTTACTGACACAGTTAATAAACAGGCTGAAGGAAACGAAAAATCTGCGTTTCAAATTTTGATAACATTTCTTTACTACCAGAAGAAGCCGACTATCGTTCGCTAAGACTCGACCGCGCACGCCCACGTAGTGATGAATCTTTGGCCACATGCACTGCGTATTGGCGCCGCAGCCATCGAGTGTCGCTAGTTTCTATTAATTTTGAAGACTCAACTAGCCTCGTACCACGCGATACTTAATGGTCGGACCACACGTACGCTTGCCAGCGCGCGCTCACTCCTGGCCTCTCCTGGCTAGACGCTTTGGCAGACGTCGCTTAGTATTGAACCATGATAGCGCTTAAAAATGCGCAATTTGGAAGTGGCTACTATCTATCGGTCATAGGCGCATCGACGGGAGGGGGGGGGGGGGTTCGGGGGTTGTAACCCCCCCCCCCCCCCCCTGAGGCCGATTTAACCCACCGTTTTGTTTAACCCCTTTTCTTTCTTTGCGCATTTGAGTGCTGCAACTAAGATGTAAGACGCACAATCGTCTGCACATTCGCAAAAAGCGCATTTTTTTGACAATTTCCCGTGAAGAAATTGAAATTAGTGCTGTTTAGATGGTATTGGCGAACTGTCAACACCCGCCCCCTGGCAGAGATCCTGCGTGCGCTACTGCTATCGGTCAAGTTGATGCAGGACAAACCCGGTCCGCACCAAGTAGCGCAAGGCCAGACTGGAGCACATGAGCGCGAGCGCATACTCCAGCCCTGTCGTGCACATAGCAAACGTTCCCCTATACTGGCTATACGCTCTATACTTGCAGTTAGGCACAGTTACATCTAGCTGCGTCTGCTGCGTAGCGTAGATGCCGCGGCTGCCGCGGGGTGCCGCGACGAGCCCGCTTGCTGAGAACAACAGTGTGGTCTGATTGGCCTTTATGGGTGACGTGGCTGCAGGTGCATGGCGAGCCGGGCCAACGCCTCCTAGATAGCAGGTCTGTGCTCTCTCCTTTATGACGTCATGCTATTTGGACCGAGATTTTCACTAGCAAGCCCAGCGTGACGAAAGCAGTGTAGTCAAAAGTACCGCGGCTTACTCAGGAGCATCCTCATCAGATTCTATGGCAGTCGGGCAAGGTATAGCATGACGTCATGAATGGAAGTGCACAAAGTTTCACATAAGTGAGCAATACTTCCCAAGAACGTCTTGAGGCTTAACCGATCGCCAGTTGCATGGACCGTTGTATAAATCACAGTATGATTTACGAAGACTCTTATTTCATCGCCAGGCTCGATGAAAGTAAAAATATCGACATATATAAGAAATAATGTAGGGCCTATAACTGATTCTTATAGTACTCCTGTGTAGGCGTTGAGTTGATCAGACCCCTTTTCTACAGCAACATGCCCACTGCTAACTGAAAGATAAGCACCTACCCAACACTCTAATTTAAAATGAACTTCAAGAAATCGATATCAATTAGCTTGCAGTGTAAACACAGTCAAATGCTCTCACAAAATCTATAAATATTGCAGTGGCTTGATAACGGCAATAATTACAGCTGCAAAGTCATGTGTTATTTTCATAAGTTGAGGTAAAGCTCTGGAGCCGATGGGGCGTGGCTACAGCGAACATGATCTATCCGCGCCGTTCGGCGGAGTGTCAACACCTGAAGTATATGTCTTAAACCGTGATCCAACCTCATCAACAACTGCAGAACTGGCAGTGATTCATGTTGCTCTGAAGTACATAGACGAAGAATTAAAGGCATTGAAGGTCGTCATTCTTACAGACTCCCGTGCTGCCCTCAGCAGACTGAGACAAGATGCCGATAGCCCAATTTTATGCAGTATCCAAGAATCTGCCACCAAAATTACTTCGCGTGGAGTGTCCCTCATTGCCCAGTGGATACCCTCGCACGTGGGCATCGCTGGAAATGAAGAGGCTGATGGCCTCACTTCAAGTTGTGCCCACCACGAATGTGACTGCCCTGACATTTCCTGTATGAAGTAAAACGCTCGTCTTCTGACACGCCGACACCTCCTAAAGCAGCACCCAGACCGGCATGTTGCAGACGGATCGTTCCCTTCCCCATGTTCTTGGTTGAGGCTTGCCCCGTCGTGCTAGAGCACTGTTATATAAGTGAAGGGTTGGATCTGTGTTGGTGTGCGAACGCCTATACTGGCACGAACGTGTGGACAACCCGTCGTGCACGTTTTGTGGCTCTTGTGAGACACTTGAACATCTCGATTTAGAGCGTCCCGCATTTGTTGCGCAGCGCGCATTGCTAATTAAGGAATATAGACTTATTGAACTACAATGTGCGACCCTTAACGATTCCTTGTTTCTAAGGGGGTGCGCTGCTCGACGTGACCAGGCCCATCGAGCCCTGCTAACATTTCTCAATGATATTGCCATGGCTTCCCGTTTATAGACATTTGTGTTTTTGTTTTGTTCTGTCTGTGTCTCCGTCATTTCTTTATTTCCTCTTTTCTTTCTTTCCTTTTATTTTCATTTCCTCTATTCCCTCCTCCTGAAAGAGTAGGCAAGCGTTGTGCCCCTCTCCGTGGCAGTTGTCAGCTTGCTCCCTCCCTATTTCCTTCGTGTCCGTGTGTGTATATGTGTACAAACCAAATAATAGTAATAATAATAATTACGGCAGATAGTCCTCTATAATAACCATGCTGTTTGTGGTGGAATAAGTTATCCTTAAGGAAGTTATTATTGCCTCGGTAATACCTAGCAACGAGAGGTACGGGGATTGATACACCGCCTTTACACCCACTTGTTGCGCGAATGAGGCACTAATTACACCGAAGACTATTGTATTCTGACAAAGTAACCTTTGACAAAGGCTGGTTCACCAGCCGGCACGCACGCATATATATATATATGCGTAGTTTGTGCTCGTACATAATCCATATGCATACACTACGGTATATATATATATATATATATATATATATATATATATATATATATATATGAACGAGAAGAAAGGGAACCGAGTTGCCCGATTTTTATTAATCATATCATAAGAAGGACAACCATACCAAGGACAACATAGGCGAAATTACTTCTACTTACTGATTGAATTAAAGAAGTGTGATAAATTAATGGAAATGAAAACGGATGAAAAAACAACTGTCCGCAGGTGGGGAACGAACCCACGTCTTCGCATTACACGTGCGATGCTCTCACCATTGAGCAACCGCGGAGCCGTTTTCCCATCCACTTTCTGGGGGAGGAGGAGGAGGAACAACTTTATTAAAAAACACCAGTCAACGTCGGGAGAGAAATCCTTCTCCACCGTCGCCCCTAGCCGTCGGCCGGAATACCTTGAGACACAGCAGCAGCAAGGGCTTGACCGATGATGTCCTGCTGGACGTTGGGGTCTGGGCTGCGGAGCAAAGCCTCCCAGGATTCTAGAGTGCGCGAGCTATTATGCTTATACGGACATGTCCACACCATGTGAACCACATTTGCTGCCTCATCACAGAATTTGCACTTTGAATCGAATACTCTTGGATGCCACTTGCTGTAGAGTACGGGGTTTGGAAAAACCCCCGTCTGTAATTTCCTCCACATAACCTCATCTTTCTTACTGAGTGTTCTGTCCGCTGCCGGGTAAATTTGTCGATTTAGTCTGTAGTATACTGTGATTTCCTGGTATGCGCGCATATCCTCTCTTCTGTTTATAGTTTCGGTGACTTGGGAGGTTCCGGGGGTCGACCGGTAAGTGAGACCTCGGGCGACCGAATGAGCCTCCTCGTTCCCTCTAAGTCCCTGGTGAGCTGGTGCCCAAACGAGCAGAACAAGCTGTCTGGGTCCCCCGTCCCTGTTTAATATACGGATGGCAGTCTCCGTCACCCTCCCCGATTCGTAATTTCTCACGGCGTTTTTGGAGTCGCTGATGACCACCTTTGCCCCCCTTTGGCTGACGGCCAAGGCTATAGCCACTTCCTCAGCTTCAACCGTCTCGACGCCACTGACTGTGCAGCACGCCATTGGTGTTCCATCTTCTCTAACCGCCACGGCCGCATATGCCGCTTTGCTGTCATATTCTGCAGCGTCCGTATATAGGACGTCCTGTCTACCAGTATACCTAGTTTGTAATGCCTCTGCCCTGTCTTTACGTCTGCCGTCGTGAAAGGCAGGGTTCATGTTTCTGGGTAGCGGAGGTATTTTTATCTTGTCCCTGATCTGTCTGGGGATGTCTCTTGAGCGCACTTGCTCATGTTTGGGCTCGTAGCCCAATTTCTCTAAAATTTTCCTCCCCGTTTTAGATCCAAGTAGCCTTTGATGCTGCGCGGTAAGGGCAGCCTCAATCAGTTCCTCGAGAGTGTTCGATACCCCTAGCCTCATCAGTTTGTCGGTGGACGTGTTCTGGGGGAGTCCGAGCGCGACCTTGACACTTTTCCTAATAATGATTTCGAGTTTGTTCCGTTCTGCTCCACTGAGCTTGAGGTAGGGTGCCACGTACACTATCCTACTGATTACGAAGGCTTGCGCTAGCCTCAGGAGATTCGCCTCCTTCATCCCAGCGTGCCTGTTCGCTATTCGTCTGATGAGACGACACGTCTGATTTGAACTGGCTTCTAACCTAGCAAGCGTTTCATAGTTCTTCCGGTTTGCCTGAATCCTCAGCCCGAGGACGCGGATACTGTCGACCGCGGGGATCTCTGCACCGTTGACGTACAGGTGGATGCCAGCCTCGCGCTTTTGGTGAAGCCGTCGTTTTCCGGGGGGCATTAGGAACAGTACTTCCGACTTTTCGGCCGAACATCTAAGTCCTTTGGGTTTCAGGTACTCCTCGATGATGTCAATTGCAATTTGCAGGGAACTTTCTATTTGCCCATCACCGCCCTTGTTCATCCATAATGTTAAGTCATCCGCATATATGGTGTGGTTTAGATTCTCAATTTCCCCCAACTGTTCGGGGAGTCTCAACATCGCAATGTTGAAGAGGGTAGGTGATAAAACCGAGCCCTGCGGCGTCCCCACGTTACCCAGTTCAATGTTCTCTATAGATTCTTCCCCTATCTTGAGAGTGGCTTTCCTGTTGGTAAGAAAGTCCTTGATGTAATGGTACACTTTCTCCCCGACATTGAGTGAGTTCAAATTCTCCAAGATAGACACGTGCCTCACGTTGTCAAATGCCTTTGCCACATCTAACCCCACGATCACTTTCGTGTCTCGCGTTTGCTTGTCTATAATTTCATCCTTGAGCTGCAGCATCACGTCGCATGCCGACAGCTTTGGTCGAAAACCGATCATGGTGTCCGGATACAGTCCATTTTCCTCCATGTACCTATTGAGCCGCGTCTGAACGACGTGCTCCATAAGCTTACCCACGCAGGAGGTGAGCGATATAGGCCTGAGGTTCTCGAAGCCCAGTTTTTTACCCGGCTTGGGAATGAAAATGAGGTCGGCGAGTTTCCACTCCTGCGGTATCGTCCCCTTCTCCCAGCACTCCTGCATGTACGTTGCGAGGTTGGCGATTGAGCTGTCGTCTAAGTTACAGAGCATTTTGTTGCTCACTCTGTCCAGCCCTGCCGCTGCCTTAGTCCTTAGCTGATTAATCTCTGCTCTGACCTCAGCCAGGGAGATCGGGGCGTCTAATTCCGAATTCTCTCCTCCTCCGTAGGCCGGGAGGGGTTCAAGTCCGGCGGGATTGATGTACCTATTCCTAACTTCTTCTAAGAGTTCTTTCTTAGTGCCATCAAATTGATGCGCCATTCTTTCCAGCTGTTGTGTGGACGCTGACTTTGTGCTATCCGGATCTAAGAGGTGACGAAGAAGTCGCCACGTTCCCGCGGTACTCATATTCCTCTCCATCTGATCGCAGACGTTCCCCCAATTTTGCTTCGTGAGCGTGATTGCGTGCTCTTCAATTTCCTTGTTTAAAGCCGCTATCTGTTTCCTGATATTTCGAGCCCATCTCTTCTGTCGAAGTCGGTCCTCAAGCCTTTTCTTTTTCCTCCAGAGGTTAACTAATCTCCTGTCTAGCGCTTTGTTGTCCCCCTCAATTTCCACCGCTTCGGTGGCTTCTTTCACAGTGCGCACTACGCCATCGCTCCACTCCGCAATATCAGAGATGGGAGACGGGTCGTCCCTGAGTGCCCTGAAAAAGTCCCAATTTACGGCCTCTACCCTCCGTTTCCGGGGGGTTGCCGGGCCTCCCTCTACCACCACTTCTATGATTTTGTGATCGCTGCCCAAGTCCTCCTTTGTATTGCACCACGTGGCTCTAGTGCCGCTCCCCGTCAAAGTGAGGTCGGGTGTCGTGTCACACGCGACACTAGTTCCCTTCCTCGTAGGCTGCATCGGGTCGGTTATTAAATCCAGATTATGAGTTTGTATGTCGTCCCACAATTTCCTGCCCTTGATCGCAGTCTGCTTATATCCCCATGCCGTGTGGTGAGCATTAAAGTCCCCCACAATCAACAGCGAGTTGTTCTTAATCATACGTCGCTTCGTCGCGAAGAGATCCCCGAAGTCGCATTTTCTTTGTCTGGGAGAGCTGTAGACATTTAATACAAACAAGCTACTGTCTCTCTTTCTTCGCGGTATCAGTTCTACGAGAACGTGGTCGATTTGTGCACTCCCAGTGTCATGCTGCACCGCCGTGACGTTTCGTCTGACTACGGTGGCCACCTGCGTGTTTTCGCCCTCGCCTACATAGGATTTGTACCCCGACAATTTTGCCTTTCTGCCGCATTCCTGTAGTGCTATTAGCTCCGGTCGATCCCCGTTCCTCAGGAATTCCTGTAGGACCGCACGCTTGCGCGTGAAGCCTCTACAGTTCCATTGCCAAACGGTGTTTTTATTGGATCTATGAGCCATGACTCCCAACTAGCTGATTCATCTGACTTCCTAATACTTGCTGGGTGAGCTCTTCATATGCCCGATCCCTCTTCGCAAATTCTGCCTTAAGTTCTTCAGTGAGTTTATTATCCCTCTGATGCAGTCGCTCTGTGAGATTGTTATCTCGCTGATGCAACTGCTGTGTCAGATTTTGGAACATCCCCAACATGCGTTCCTCGAAGGCCTTGCGCCATTCATCGTCCTGACTAGATTTGGTCTCAAATGTTTCCTCCAGTTTCGCTATTTTAATGTCTATCACTGTCTCTATGTCCTTATCTATTATGGGCTTCTCCATTTCCTTCGCCCTCTTCTTAGCAGGGGGCGGAGCCGCCATCTGTTCCTCTGATCCTTCTACATTTGGCTTTTGAGACACTTGCGGTTGTTTAACCGGTGCTGTATTAGGTTTAAGAGCTATTTTAAGCTCCTCAATTTGCCTACTCATCGCCGCTAGCTGTTCTTTAAGCATGCGATTCTCTTCCTTAATCTGAAACATTTCCTCATCGCGTTTATCCTGGGAGGCCTTGCCGGCCCAACCCACCTTTCTGTTCGGCGACGGGGCTCTCAATGGATTGTTGACGACAGCGCCGCCGGAGGTCCCCGCATTCTGTTGCTTCTCCCCTTCCTGCCGTTGCGGCAGTCGTGGGAAGGAATCCGACCTCCCTCTCGACATGCTCCGCTGTCTTGACGGACTCCTGGATCTCCCTTGATTGTTTTCCCATCTGCTCCTTCCTACTTCGGCCTCCTTCGCCTTACGCTCTTCCTCCTCCAAGCGCAGCTTAGCCTCCCATTGCCTCTTCTTTATCGTGTAAGGGGTCCTGAAAGCTTCCTTGCATTTCCGGTCCGCTGTGAAATGTCCTTTGCCGCACAACTTACACTTGGGCTCACATGCGTGATCCTCAGGTGGAGACGTCATTCCGCATCCCCGACATTGAACTTGTTCGCTGACACATACGTCCGATCTGTGTCCTAGCTCGCCACATTGGTAGCACACCTCGTAGCGTTTCTTGTAGAGCACACACTTCAGAGGTACGCCATAACAGTACATCCACCTCGGCACTGTCTCGTTTTTGAAGGTGACGATTGCCGAGCTGGAGTATCCAATCTTCCTAACGCCAAGTATCGGTGGGTTCCTCGGGTTACCGAAGGCCTCTGTCAGTTCCTCTATTGTCAATCTCGGGTCGATTCCGTGCACCACACCCCGCCCGTTGTCTTCGTGCGGCGCGAGGTACGCCGTGACTTCGTAGTCCTTGTTTTCGATCTTGATAGACTTAATCTTGGTCACCTTCCAAACAGTGTCCATGTCTGGGGTGCTGAAAATCAGAGTGCCTTGCTTGTCGTTGACAATCATCACGTCCTTTTCTTGCCCCTTAACCCACGGAATTTGCGCTGCCATGCGCACCGCAGCACTCAGCCTGGTAGTTGGAACTTTTGCGAGCGCCAGCCCGTTCTTCGGCCGAAGGATTATTTTGTAGTCGTTCGCCGGTAATCGTGGGAGGTGCGACGCAACTGAGCGCTCCGCGATCTTCTGCCCCAGCTTCTTATACGCGGCGTTCGCCGCTGCCGCCTTCTTGCCCTCCCCGGACTCGCCACCGCGTTCCGCCCGCTCGCCGTTATTCTGGCTTTCTCGCCGTTCGTCTCTCGCAAGGTCCTGCAGCTCTTTGACATGTTTTCCCACTTTCGTGATCCACTCCGCTGTTCTCAATTCTTCGGGGGTAATTTCGGTACCCTCTACGGTCACCTCCATGGTCATCGTGCCTCCACAGCGGAGTTCCGCAGCGGGCGCCGGGGGCAACGGCCGCCGCCGAGCCGCCGCGTTTGTTCAAGGCTATCGTTTGCCTTCGCTAGGCGCGAGATGCGGTCGACATAAAAGTGGCCGTAAAATATCCAAAAGTCCACTTACAGTCATAAAATTGAAGTCCAGGTGATCCTTGGGACTTCCGATAGGCGATCACATCACTTATTTCTATGAATCGGCACTGTTTCCACCAGACCAAGCAACTTTTCACGGAGCCGACTTGAACCACGTCCGCACTCCCTGGCCCCCTGGCGGCTTCCACTTTCTGGGGTATTTATGTTTTACGACTAGTACTAACTCTGGGAGTGTTAGCCAGCGCCACCCCTCACAAACCTAGGGGCGGATGCGGAACATCCTTTCTGCCGCAGGCGTCACGAGCACGTGATCTTTTTGGGTGATATGATTTTGATATATATATATATATATATATATATATATATATATATATATATATATAACGTAGTGTATGCATTTTAGGTCGGAATATTCCGAGTCCGGTGGCGCCAACCTCCGTTTACTGTTAAGTGCGAGCTCCGCACACTGCAGCGTTCACGCCCACCTTTTGCGATTCTTCATATCAACCTGCAGAGGCAAAGTATGCGTGCCGAATGCAAGCTGTAGCGAACGAGCTTATATTAGTTCTGTATGCTCGACGAGGAAGTAGTGCCAGTTAGTGGATCTGTATTCTGCATAATCAAATAAATCACAATATAAAACATGCAGATACGGTGTGACCCAGCTAACGTTAACCAATCTATTAAAATTAAAAAAAAATACTGGGCGCAATATAGGATTACAAGACCTGCAGTGTTCGGTCGTCAGAGGTCGGACGACCAAACACCGTAGATCTCATAGTCGTCTCTTGCACCGTGTTTTTTTTTTTTTTTTTTTTTTTTTTTTTTTTAACAGCCTGGGTAACGTTATCAGGGACACCCTATATAATGTCGGATGATGGGTATCTCTAAAGTACAGAGAATTCTTAATACAATAGCGCACAATAATCAACGGCTTCTTTGATTTGGACAAGTGGTGTGTGACCACTCTCGGCCAGTCCTCCAGAATGAGCATGTGCCAGCATGACACAAGGCATACTTAGATGTACTTAAATATACCTAGTTATATGTCGTATGCATACACCTGTCAACTCCATTCTTCCCTCTATACAAGCATCACACATACCTATATAATCATCACACAAGCATCACATATACAAGCATCACACATACATGGCTGCGTAGACGTCTCACAATGTGCATTAGCCTGATTTGGTGTTTCAATTTCGGCTTAGCTTGTCATCGATGTAGTCCATAAACATGAAAATTGTACGCGATTGAAGTTGTGACCTTTGCGTGCATAACCTAACCATAGACGTTGCAAGAGATTACACGTTGCTTCTGAAGAAAATAAACAGAATTGTACGGATCACCCTTACTTCTGTGGTATTTAATTAACCGCTTCACTAAAGTTTCGCTTCACATAAATTCTGACATAGGCGTTGGATCTGCAAATATTTATTATTTTCGCTCATGCAGCAATGAGCTTGACAGCACCCTTTAAAATTTCTTTTTTTTTTGCCTTCTGTCGTTTGTTCCGCAGAGCTAGGATCGACGATTTCTTGCATGCTGCCCGTAGGGATTTATTGTGTACGTGCTATAAGCGCGATTGTGCCTCTGATGCCTTCAAACTACACCAATTGACTTTAAAACCGCGTCTGTATTCTTGCGAGTGCCACTCAGCCAATGTTTTCAATAACAGAGTAAACAGCAGCAACTGCAGTTTAAGCCGCGTGATCGCTGTGCATTTCTTTAGGGTACTCGAAGCTTTCGTAATTGAAATTACTATTGTTTCTCTTGCACACTAGTCTACATATTTTGTATGACCTGTGTTCTGTTCGCGTTCGTGGGTGCATATGTTGAGACTTCATATTGTCCTGTCCTTCCCTGCTTTCCTTACAGCGTTCTTCAACCTGATTGTACTCGATGCAGTGATTCGAAGAATAATAATTAAAAACATTTTAAAAAACGCTGCGAAATTTAGTGAAAAGTATTGTTCCCGGCAGGTGCTATTATATCACTGCTTTAGCCTGTATTCTTTTTTGTGAGTGAAGCATGTTAAATGCTTCTTTATTGCTTTTGCGTAGGCGACAATCAGGCATGATTGCCATATAAACATGTCTTCCTGTTTCTTTAGCGCTTCGCATTGTGCCCTATTCAGGAATTTCTCACCTACATAATCCTATAGAATTGTGCACTTTGACAGTAGGTTGTAACCTGTTCAAGCCTGCTTTCGTTGAAGGCATTATGCTTTTTTAACCGGTGATGCAGCTTGTCGAAACAGATGAGACTGCAAGGAAAGTATACGCTCGTGCCAGGTATTGTGTCCACGAAGCGTACTTAGTAGCGTGATTCAAAATCTCATCTAGATGCAGATGCCTTAGGCAACTCAACCACGGTACGAGCACGCTTCCGCTTGTGCTTGTCTTGTGCCCACGTTACGCTTTCCCTTCGTTGGTTTCCAACCTCCTTTGCCTACCTGCTTGCCTCGGCTTTCTCTCTGCTGCGTTACAATTGCAAACATATGCCTGAATGCTCATGGCGTTTGTTCGGAATTTATTTGCTGATATCGCATCTCTCGTGGTGCGTTACTTTGTTTTCTTGGCCACGAGTATACTGAAAAGTGCAAATGCCTTTTCTGGTATTGCATCTTCGGGCACCCCGATACATCCCATAAAGCGCATTTGTAAATGAACCAACAACGTGGTGTCAACAATACTCGTACATTTCTCCTTCGCAATTTGCAAATTACCCTGTATATCTTAAGGGCGTTAAAAGCAGCTCTAAAACGCGCGCGCATTTTAAACGCCTTAATGGTGAATGCAGGCGCCGGTGCATAATAGCACTGCCTAGAAATTTATGCAGAGAGCATGCGCCGCGCAACATTTGAGCCATTAGTGTCATGGGACAATGTTCAGCGAACCGACACTTTTGAGCAGCATATACTCGTTATAATGAATGCAGCGTTATACCTCATTTGCATTAGAAGTCGTTGCCAGCAGTTTGCTCATTTGCACTTAATAGCACAGAGCATATACGTACTTTGTACATTGCTTTCCTGTGCTATGCGTAATTTTTCTCGCCAATTCTCCGCTGTCCGACGCTATATGGCAGGAAAGCATGCAGGGTGTACAGCATTAGCGTAATCTACCGGAGGCCACTACTCTTTGAAACAGGCACGAAACAATGTGGCAGTGCAATTAAAAAAAGAGGGAAAAAGAAGACATTGAATTAATCCATCAGAGAACTGTCCCCTAGTCTGGTTCGGCTGATTTGGAACAGGAATTTGCTCTGTATACTCTACAGCGTCTAATGGACGGTATCCTGAGGCTCTGCGTGATAATGGTCAATCAAGGTAGTCAATCAAGGTAGCATCATTGTCGCACACACAAGTATTCGAATATGCCTTCGGTCTTGATTTTTTTAGAGCGCAGCGCGTCCCCTCCTGCGGCGAGCGACGGCGTTGTCACTCGTAACCGAGCGAACGAGCGCAGCGAAGAATGAAAGACGCGAGGAGGAAAGTGGAGAGGATGGTGCAGCGGAACAATTAGGCGGTAAGCGGAGGAGGGTATGGCGAAAGCGTGACAAGAAAAGCGTTGTGCGGCGACGATGGCTACGAGATGGCGCCAGAGTAGCACGCGTCGTCTGGGAGGTCTATCGGCGGCGGCCGCTGTGAATCGCGCCCCCGCGCCACCCACGCGCTAGCTCTCGCGATCTCCAGATTAGCGAGGCAGTCGCGCCAGACTTCGCTCCGTTTGCAGCATGCCACACGAGACAGATTGTCCGCGCCAGCCAGTATATCGTGAAATGAAAACACGTATAGAGCGGCGTTCAAATATCGCATTAGGGAGTATCGTAATCGTCGGTGAATTTTTTTCTCTTTGAAGTTATTAGCATTTGCATTGCTGACAGAAAGTCACAGTCAAACTGCCAACTACAATGTAAGGATAATATGCATAATGCATTATAGGAGGAAACCAGCTGGCATATAGGAGTAGTTGCAACGGAACAGTCAGCCTGGCTAGCTTTGGCAAATTGTGATATATTACTCTGCGCTTGCAATTACAGCGAAGATACACACACTTTCCCTCATTCTCTGGTCGGCCACAAGCGAACGATAAAGTCATACACTGTTCCATACGACGAACTAATACACATATTCAAAAGCCCTTTGTTTCGAATTGCCTAGGAAGACAACATATTCACGTTTTCAGGCTTGTAAAAAGTTTATATTTCACTAGGTTCTGGTTGGTGCTTGGCACATCATTTGTATTTTAGGACAATATATTTTAAACAAACAAATATTCTGTTACTAAGGAGATGGAGCAAATGAAATGAAATTTATTGAAGAAATGGCAGAGAGATCTACCTGGAGCTAAATTCCTTTGCTTACTTTGTTTGCTTGTTTGTTTATTAACTTCTTGCCGATGGGAAGGTAGGTTACATAAGAGCCGCCTATCCTAATACACAGTTGAGAAATACGCAAACAAATGCAACACACACACAAACATAATAATTCTACAAATATAATTGTAAACAAGAGAAAAACAAACTAAACCTTGAAAAGCGACCCATATGCACCCGCGTTAGTAAGAGTTCGTGTACACTGTAGAATAATAGCGCTACTAGACACATAACACATGATTGTAATTTTTCAAGTGTCAAGGCATCAAACATTCAATTCACATAGAGTTCATAGATATCTACAATTGAAAGCAAACGAATAAGATTGCTGACTACCAGAAAATTCCGTAGGGTTGTCAAAGCACACCTCTGGTGCGCAGGGCATGACCATGGACCAAGTGCTTCCGTAATGGAAAATTCACATCTCTCCAAGTGGCTTAACTTATTTCGGAAATTGACTCGCTGTTGGTCATACCGTGGACGATCTATGCGCAATTGCTCTAGCGAGGCGTTTGGGGTGTTACAGTGGACGCAGTTGGTGCTTGTCCTCCTTTTTATTCGGGGCAAAAAACGACTTGTGTAGGCCACGTCCAGTCGTAAATGGTGCAGAGGGGTATTTATTGTACGGTCAATTTTTATGTTCACCGTAGAGTAGGATCGACTCAATACAGCAGTGACGTCTTTCTTTGCTCGTTAAACCACATATCTTCGGATTGGGTCCTACGCAGCTTGCGTAGAACGCTTTTGGCGTCCAATTGAACGAATTCCAAGTGAGTCATTGCATTCAAGGAGTGAGCATACTTATTTCCTGTTGTACTAATATGACTGGGAATCCACTGAAAGTTAACTGGGAATGTTAAGCGATGGTCAGTGTCTCTGCGACCGCGTACTGTAGCGACCAAGAATAGGCATAAAACCAATACTGACTCCAGTGCAGCTTTTGCTGGATTCCATGCTACTCTGCCGAACTGCGCCGGGGGAAACTCAAAAAGGAGCAATAGGTTTTGTGAAGACAAAGTAATAAACATAGAAGAATATAAAAATACAGACAACTCATGAGAACATACCTTTTGGCTAGTTCGCCTGACACTGAATGCAGAACATTTACGTCACGCGGACACCGAAAGGCAGACATTAGCGATGCAATATATTCAAATGAACATTTTGTTGAATGTGACATATTTGTAGATGTCCTCATTACCACAAACAACCCATGTATTCTCATGTGGTAAAACATATACGACAGACCGAGAGGCGCTTAAATGATATGTTAAATATACACTAAAGAGGAACACTAAATCAGTTTAGACTGAAAAAGTATTCTTTGAAAACTCTGTTTTCGTTAATTTCGAGGTAACATGTCCATTATTAGACGAGAAAATGAAGGTCAGAGTTTTCCATATCTTGAATTTCGCGCGGAAACCCCAATGCCGGTACGTCAGTATGACCTCACGGATTTGAATGTATTTTCTTGGAATTTGGGTTATTGTGGCTGCGTAAACGATCTCGACATTTGCCAAGTTCGGTGTTTCCATATTTTATAATACAGTGTAGTACATTTATAAATTTAAAAAAATTACCTAGGCCCAAGCAGACACCGTCAAAAACCATGACGTCATGACGATCTAGTGCGGCAACTTAAAGGCGGCGTCGGCGACCGTCTTACGTTCTGGTGCCTTTTCTGACTAACTAATGGCGAATTCGACAAAATCGCACGGGTGCTCACCGGGCCGCCCTGGTGCGATGATAATTGGATGAAACGGTGCATGACGGCGTCCCAGTGGTCACCGGTGCGATTTGTCGAGGATGCCATAAGCCTCTTCTCGTGATAAGAGTGGCATTCTTCTTTTTTTTTTTTTTTGGTATTGTAGAAGGTAAATGTACTCCGATACCGGGTTGGGCATCTGTCTGTGCACTGTAATGACTATAGTTGTGAACCATTTTATTGCGATAGCAATTATATGGACACTTCAACCGGATTTCTGCCGTCACCGTCGCCATCGTCGTCGCCGTCGCCGTGAGGTTCCCTATAGATAAAATCTTCGCCGCGCGCCGTATGCCCAGCCGAAGCGTGCGGGGACGCGCGCTATCACGGAGAGCGAACGCACTCAATCCCCCACGCGCAAGCAAGGAAGCGGGAAGCCAGCGCCGGAGGGAGCGGAGGGGGGTGGGGGGGCGCACTACCACTCTGCCAACAACCGCGCTCGTCGCTCGCTCGCTCGGGGGACTCGCTCCGCGACAGCCTACCGGAGCAGACGTGTTGCGGATGGGCTCCTGCTCCACCCCGATAAGCTGCGAGTCGTCCTTCTCCGCCAACGCCGGTTGCTATCGCACCTCCGGCTGCCTTGGGCGCCTCATGCCGAACGGCCCGACGGGTTCGCCGCCGCCTGCGTGTAGATACTCCTACGCTTTCTGGCCCGCCGCTCCTGAGCCCAGCCGCTAAACCGGTTTCGAGTCGGACTCTGCCTGCGCGGCCCTGCCGCGTCAGGCTCTCCGACTGTCAACCGCCGCCCCGACTACTGAAATGGCCGCCGGAAATTCGCCCAATGATGCGGGCCCTTCCAGCGATCACCAACTGACACCATCGATGGTCAACCTCCCTGATGAAGACTCCGATATGGATTCGCGTGAATATTCCTCCCAAGATCCAGGCCTCCTGACGTCGTCGTCCGATCCTGCTGCGAGCTCCCCTTCCCACGGGCCTGCGTGGGAATACTCTCTCAGCAAGCATCGGGCGAAGAAGCTCCGCAGGGCCGCCCGGGTAGCTCAGATCTCCTCATCATTGGGTGCAGCTAATTCCGTGAGTGGCACTCCGTCCAATGTCAACGTCCCGTCCCCAGACATAACCCGAAAGCCCGGTCCTCGTCGCCCTAGACTTCCACCCCTTCCAAAGGGAGATCTGAAGGTAGTTATCCGGCCGACAAGAGGCCTAGCCCTCAAGCAATACCCCAACCACGCTATCTCGGCAGCAATTGTCATGTCCTGCCAGACCCCCGCCCGTGTGGAGGGGAAATACGTCGTGCGCCCCCACAAGGGCTCAAACATCCTGATAGTCAGCACCCCGCACGAGGAAACTGCTGACGAGATCTGCCAACTTACCCACCTGAAGCTGGCCAACCAAGCCCACCCGGTGAGAGCGTACGTGCCGTTCTCACCGCAAACCATCAGAGGTGTCATTCACGGACTCGACAACACAAGAGAAACCCTCATGAAAGGACTGTGGGTGCGGGACACCCGCATCAAGATCCTGGACGCCCGCATCTTGGGCACATCTACAACGGCACTGCTCACCATAGACGGGCCCCACCTGCCCAAGCTGGTCTATCACGGCGGGTGTGAATACCCATGCCACCAGTTTAGGCCGGCCCGGCAGTTCTGCCAGATGTGTATGCAGTCGGGACATCGTCCGGACGTGTGCCCAAACCCCAACACACCGGTTTGCCGCCAGTGCGGCATGCAGAACCCACCCCCCACCCACGTCTGTGAGCCGAAATGCGGACTCTGCGGTGGTCAGCACGAAACCGGCACCAAGGAATGCCCCAAAAGACTGAAACCAGCAAGGATGCTTCAGCCGCCACCCGCCCGCAACAACGCAGAGAAGAGGCCGTCTCGATTGGACGGCCTCCCCAAGATCTACAATAATCGCTGGTTATACTCCGAGGACAGTGACTCAGCGAGCCGCAGCCAGTCCAGGAGCCGGTCTGGGTCCGGAACCCGAGCCCGGCAACAACAGGCACAACCACCACAAATTCGGACACCGCCCACACCGATGCCGAGGAAGAAGAAGCAGCAGCAACCCGCCCAAGACACAACGAAACAGGTGAGCTGGGAAGGCAAGGGCAAGGACTCCCCTGCTCCTCAAACAGACCCCCGAATCCCTAAATTACAAGCTATTATAAAAGCGCAAAATGCTAAGATAGCAGAACAAGACGCGAAGCTCACAGCGCTTATGGCCAAACTTGAACAAGTAATTAAACACAACACCGCGCCGCCACCAGCCACACCCCCACAGCAACCCAATGAAGTAGTGACACACCAAACGCTACAGCGAACACTACAGGACATGGAGAAGACACTAGTCAGCTCTCTCATCGAAAATGTCACCCAACTGTTCAGCGCGCTTCAAGCAAAAATCGAGAACATAGCTACCAACCTCACGCAGGTAACTGCTACACAGAACCAACACTCCAACTCCATACAGGCGCTCCAGACTCAACGCCGAAAACACGCCTCGTCATGCGAACAAGGCCCATCCCGCAATCGCAGCCGTGCCAGTTCCATCGGGAGCGATTCAAGCCCGCCAGCCCACCTAGTCCCCCAATATGGCCCCAAACCATAAGCCAAACACTACTGAACACATCGAAGTATGGCAGTGGAACTGCAGAGGTTTCAGAAGAAAACAGGGTCTCCTGAAGCAATACCTCTGAACCACCCCCGTAAGACCTGACATTATCTGCCTGCAAGAGATAGGAGCCGACAGAACCCCTACGCTAGCCGGCTACTACACGATCCACAAACCCCACATGGCGAAGGTTGCAATCCTCGTCGCAAAAGACATCACTGTTATCGAGCACTCGTTGTCAGAACCGGAGGTTGAGCACTTAACCATAGAGATCGTGCCCAACAAACGAGGCCGAAAGAGCACGTTCGTGGTTAACACGTACAAGCCACCAAGGCCGGCGAAGGCCGATTTCACCAACCTCCTTTCCGAAGCCAGTCGACTGGCGCAAGCAAACCAGCTTATTGTAGTCGGGGACTTCAATTCCCCTCACCGGGACTGGGGGTACCAGTCAAACTCAGCAAGAGGAGTATGGAACTCCTTACCGACCCTCTATATCCAACCAGGGTAGGCAACAGTGTCACCCGTGACTCCTGCCCCGACCTCACCCTGATCAAGAACGTCGCCGAGGCCACGTGGAAGAACCTAGGAGAAACCCTGGGCAGCGACCACTGTATACTCAGCACGTCCATATCATCTAGCAAAATTAGAAGACATCTGGGTGCCGCCCATATCACTGACTGGCCTAAATTCCGCAATGCACCCGTCCCGTCAGGTCCAATCCAGTCGATACACGTCTGGAGCGAGGACATCAGACAGGCATACAAGACAGCCACAGAAACAATACACCGCACACCGGAAGCCCCAGAGGTAGACCGCCACCTTCTCAAGCTATGGGAAAAGCGCAGCCGGCTCGTGGGAAGATGGAAAAGGCAACGGCTAAACAGATCCCTCCGCCTGCGGATTGCACAGCTCACAGAGGGCGCTCAGACATACGCCACCAACCTAGCACAGCAAAACTGGCAACAGTTTTGTGAGTCACTGCGGAGAACGCTGGGAACCTCCCGTACGTGGGCAATCCTGCGGAACCTCATCGACCCCTCTAAATCAAAATCTGAATCTACACGCACCCTGAAGCGTATTGCTCACCTCTTTCCGGGAGACAACGTAGCCCTACTTCTGGCTCTAAGGGACAAATACATCGGCACCAGCACCGCGCCACCCTGCTCTGCGACCTATCAGGGTGAGGAAAATCCGGCACTCGACGCTCCCATCTCCGAAGCCGAGGTGTACGCCGCAGTACGATCGTGCACCCGAAATACTGCGGCTGGAGCGGACAAAATTAACAACGCCATGATCCGCAACCTGAGCAAGGCACAGATCAGGGACCTCACCAAGTACCTGAACGACTCGCTCTGGGAGAAGAATGAAATTCCCTCCGAGTGGAAACACTCGGAAATCATAGTAATCCCGAAACCGGGCAAGAAGCCGGCAGTGGAAGCTCTACGACCTATATCTCTCACATCGTGCCTGGGCAAGCTCTACGAGCGAGTCGCCCAGACGCGCCTTCAACACTACATAGAAGATAACGACCTTTTTCATCCATCCATGATTGGCTTCCGGTCGGGCCTGTCGACACAAGACGCCTTCCTTCTCCTGAAGGAGGAAGTACTCTCTAACATCCCGAGGGGTGGCGAACACCTCATTATGGCGCTGGATCTCAAAAGCGCGTTTGATAACGTGTCTCACGAGGCAGTACTCTCCGAGCTCAGCAATCTCAACTGTGGCGAGCGCACCTTCCAATATGTCAAGACGTTTCTGTCCAACCGAACGGCAACAATAGGAATGGGTGACACGAGATCGGACCCTCAAGACATGCCCAGGGATCGATCATCTCCCCGCTCCTATTCAACGTCGCCATGATCGGCGTCGCAAGGGCTCTGCAGCAGGTTCCTAACATCGGATACACCCTGTATGCGGACGACATTACGATCTGGACAAACACCGGCTCTCTAGCCGAGAAGGAAGACACACTCCAAGCGGCAGCAATCTGCGTCGAAACAGAGGCCATTCGATGCGGACTCCACTGCTCCCCCGACAAATCCGAAGTGATCCGCATACAGGGACACCACTACAAATCGCCAGGCAACCTAAACATCCTCCTACATGGGGTCCCAATCCGGGAGGTACCACTCATCCGGATCCTGGGCCTCTGGCTGCAGAGCGACGGAAAGGCCAACCACACACTCCACTCCAACTGCTCAAGACTACAACACAGCAGATCTCTAAGATGATCCGCCGGGTGGCCAGAAACAGAAAAGGCATGCGGGAGGAGGACACGATCCGTTTGGTGCAGGCACTGGTCATCAGCCGCCTTTCCTACGGGCTCCCTTACCTCACCCTGCTCCGAGCAGACTTCAACAAAGCCAATGCGATGATACGCGTAGCCTACAAGAACGCCCTCGGTCTCCCACCGTACACATCCAACGTCAGCTTGGAAGCTTTGGGACTAAATAACACGTTCGAGGAAATTCAGGAGGCGGTCCTCCTGACCCAGAGAGAACGCCTCCTGTCCACAGCGACAGGCCGACACATCCTAAAGCGCATCGGCTACCCGGCGGACCTTGACGCCATCCAGTCGACCACAAACATTCCGACATCGTACCGGGCCAGAGTACACGTGGCCCCGCTCCCAAAAAACATGTCACAATCCCACAACGAAGGCAGAAGAAACGCCCGAGTGGACTACCTCAAACGCACAGTGGGACGGAGCCCGAGGACGGTGTACGTGGACGCCGCCCTATATAAGAATACATCGAACGCAGCAGCAGCCGTGGTGGTGGACTCTTCTTACGAAGAAGTCTCCAGCATCTCCATCCCGCACTGCACCGTCACAGAAGCGGAAGCTGCAGCGATCGTGCTGGCCGTTCAGTACGGGGACGCGACCAACCAAGAACTTCAAGTAATAACCGACTCCCAAGCGGCGTGTCGGCTCCTTCTTGCAGGCAGAATACCTCAGAAATTAGATAGATTCACGACTAATCCATTGGCTAGAAATTCATCGCTCAAACATCAGATCACGTGGGCTCCGGGACACTCGGGGCTGGAGGGTAACGAGGCCGCGGACAGGCTAGCTCGAGGTCACACAAACCGAGTGGCCACAATCCTCGATCCCACTACTACCCTCCCCGTACCCGCAGCTTACGGCGCGCGACTTCAACACCTGCGCAAACAACGTCAGCTTTACCCCCCACCACACAAGGGGCTAAATGCACAGGAAGCACGGGACTGGAGACAGCTCCAGACCAACACCTTTCCCAACTTACACAAATACAGCATTATCTTCTCAGAACACTACAAAGACGCATGCCCATGGTCCCACGAACGACCCACCGCCTACCACGTCACGTGGGGGTGTACAGGCCCCAAACCCCCAGACATACAAACACAACAACCGGAGGAGCAGTGGGAGGCCACTCTGTCCAGCCCCGACCTAGCGACCCAGCGCGGACTGGTAATCCAGGCGAGAGCGGCAGCCAAGGCCACTGGGGTCTTGAAATGAAGACTCCACTCGATGTACATTTTCCTCCGTATTTATTTTCTCTGTGTGAATAAACGTTTTCTACTACTACTACTACTCGCTCGCTCGCACCGTCGCTTATCTCCACACGGCTCTGACCTTAATGCGCCGTGCATTCGCCGCTCAGTTTCCGTTGAAGCGATAGACCGCACGTACCTTCGCCCGTTGGTGCGGCGTATGCGCTTGCTTCCAGCGTTTTGACAGTCGTTGTCTGCAGTCATTCAGTGTGATCTATTCATGTTTGTTTGTGCGCGCTCACACCACGCTTGTTCAATCAGTTAGTAATAGTCGGGCCACATTTTCCAACGCACGCTACACATGCAATGCTGCCCGGGTCGGCAGTGCAGCGCTACAGGTGTGTCCCTTCGCACGCGCTGCACACGGGAAGCGCTTCTCATCAACAGCACCGTTTCACACGCGCCTTCTCGTGGTCATCGAGTCTCTCTTCATGTAGGTCTACTACGCCGCAGCACACCTGCTTACTTAATCAGCTCATGTTTACTACAATTCATATTGCTACCGAAAGCCGCTCACCTTACTTCGTATGACATTGCTGTGTTGCTATCGCATTCATTGCTTCGCCCTTAGGGCGAAACTGTGACATTTTTTTTAATGAGTGCTGGGTGGGTAGAACAATGTTGATAAAGACACGCGGGCGATCTTGGAAGCCACTTCGATAGAAAAAAAAAAGCGGGCGCTAGCCGTATCTTATTCCATGGGTTGTTGGCATTGTTGAAGGCTTTTACGAGTATGCCAAATTCTAAAATAAATTTTCAGTTGAAATTATTGTGCCATTCACGTCTCTGTTAACGTCGCTTATGTGCTGTGTTTCCGGAGACAAGTTAATTTCAGGATATGTTTTGCCGCAGAACTGCTCCTATTGTTCGCCCAATTAAAACCAATGAACCCCGTATTGACGACAGCTTCCGGGTTTCCGAGAGATCCAGTGCGGACAGCGTTTCATCCAGAAATCCTGACCACCACTTAAGAAAATTTGCATTTATTGGAGCTATGATAGACGCCAAATCGCAAAAACACTGTATTCGATACACCAAGCGAGGTATAAGGAAAAAAAAACTAATAAAACAAACAAACATGGAAATATGACATTTCGCGTCGCCCTGTAGCCCTAGGTGACCGAATCGACATGTTATAAGACGATGCCATTTTTTTATAAACATTGTTAATTATCAATCAAATTTAAGAAACTGGGCCCGAATTCACAAACACTTCTTACGCTAGAATTTTTCGTAAGAAACAATTTTAGCCAATCCGGATGCCAGACATATCATCAGCGAAGATGGCCAGCCAATGGCAAAGCGAACTTAAGAAAGAAAAGCTTTGTGAATTTGGCCCCTGATGTTGAACATGGGTAGCTGCGTAACCACTTCACAGCGAATGATATTATTGACAAAATTAAGGCAGACTGATTATTGTTTACTGACAATGCAATTTTGAAAACTTGTTGCAATCACCTCTCACAACGATGTGAAACGATGGCTCATACCACATATGTCCGGCTTCACCTAGCGAAGCTATGCATCTAATGTACTTACTATATATGAAAGCCTGCTCTACGTAATGCGCTTGCGAGATCACAAGCACACTTCAATGTGTAGAAAGATCATAATCTGAGAACCGAAGGAAAGTACAGTGGTTCACGATGCACAATTATTTTTAGCTCACGCAGGAAGAAAAGCAAACTGGCTCATAGAAAACAGCGAAGAGCGTGAAGCTTTTCGGCACCGTGAAACCTCTTGATGCGATAGCGTTCAAGTAATAATATGCTTTTTTCGCTGAATCATGTACGCTAATGACAACCACTGCCTTTTTTTCCGAGGGCGTGTGTTTAAGCAATACAACGCCTATTAATTTTTTGATGGCGCATTTATCTGATAACTGGTCGTGCGGTGCGAAGTAACAAAGGAGTTGCACCACTTTGAATTCAGTGCATAACCGTATATTTCAAGCAACAAATAGGCAAATTTCTTTCAACGCTGAGCTTATATTTTTATTAAGAGTATTATTAAACATACTCGCTTTGGCCTCCTTGCTTGTGGTAGCATGGCTTGACGGCTGCTCTACACAGAAACTTCTGCGACATCTTTGAGTTGATATACAATGAAAAGTACGTAAATTCATCGCTCGGCGTAGCGTTGTTGAAACACAGTACCGTAAAGGAACCGTGAGCGGGTGGAGTTTGAGTTTCATTTGAGCGACAGCGCTTCTGTCTACCTCGCCTCGTGTCTAACTTCTTACGCTGAAATATTATGATTCAAGTTGTATTTAATGAAATCCACGGCAATCTCAAGGACTCATGCACATTTTCTGTCTGATTTCATCTTTTAACAACATTGACCTACTCAGATGTCAAGGATGACGACTTTTAATTTTGTGACGATGCACATAAATGTTTATAGACCGATAGAATATTTACTTGTTCAATCTCGCCGTTTATCAGCGTAATCTTATGTTTTTTCTCTCCTTCTGTCACGTTCCTTGTTATATTTTTCCGTATTTTTATCTTTTCTCCTGCACATGTGAGTCTGACTGCCTTCAGCATAAAGATTTATTTTTCTTCTGTCAAAGTCTTCGCCGCCCGATACGTTACCGATTCCCCGTTCAGCATGTGGCGCAGTTTTATAGGTCATCATCATCATCATCATCATCATCATCATCATCATCATCATCATCATTCTTATAATCTACTGCATCCTATAACCATTGCATCCTATAAATGCTTCAAGTTCTTTCATTTTAATTAAATGAAAGAACAAAGGAAAGGCGGAATGGGTTTTGTGTATAACTTACAAAAAGCAATGATATTTTAATTCTTAAATGGAAAGCAGCCATGCGCTTGATGACGTCAACTTTTCTGCTCATCATTTATGTTGTAACTTGCGCTGACACAAAACTTTTGATTACTTATAGAACACCGCCAGCCCTGTGATCCCTGTGATGGCTGTAGCTTGATATCCTTCGCATGGAGACATGCCTATAACAAATGTGCTTTGTGTAGAATTTACAAAAAGCAATGATATTTTAATTCTCTAATGGAAAGAAGCCTTGCGCTTGATGCCGTCAGCTTTTCTTAGCATAAATATTTATTTTTCTTCTGTTAAAGTTTTGCCACATTCATTTGAATGCAAGAGCCCTGATATCTTCTATCTCGCCGCCCGTTATGTTACCGAGCCTCCGTTCGGTATGTGGCACAGTTCCTTAGGTCATCATCACCATCATTATTTTTATGATTTACGGCGGGTCTATTACATCCCATAAATGCTATGGGTTCTTTCACTTTAATTAAATGAAGGAACAAAGGAAAGGCTATAAGGAATGGGGTTTGTGTATATTTACAAAAATAAATTATATTTCATTTCTCTAATTGAAAGCAGCCTTGCGCTTGATGACGTCCGCTTTCCTACTCGTCATTTATGTTGTAATTTGCGCTGACAAAATTTTTTTTATTACTTATACAACACCGCAAGCCCTGTGAAATATGTAGCTTTGAAATCCTTCTCATGGAGACATGGAAGGGGCAGAAGAACCAAAACGACCACCTTCTTTCATCGATAGAAAATGGCCGTGGCTCACACTTCGCCCGAAGATTTCATTTACACAAGGTCATCTACGCCCAGGTTAGTAAGGCAACTTGCCCCTTCTTGCTATCAGATAATGAAATGCAATGATCACTCATCTATCAAACGTATGCTCTCTATAACAGTCAGATGATGCTATAGTACTTGCCAATTATTTGTAATATAAACCTCAATTTATGTGATTTATACGCACTGTGGGAATCAGTGTTATGCTAAGCATTTAGCAGGTTGCTGGCTATCCAGCGCCGTTTGCGGTTCTGCAAAGCGTTACCAGATGGACCAGCATGTTTGCGTAAGGGGAGCAATAGTGTGCGTGACGCAAGCATGTGTGTGACAGGTAGAGCAACAGGACGGCGACGACGATACTATAACGACGATGGCAGGAGTACTGTTTTTTGTACTCCGGCCTAGAAACTTCCCAATCTGTTACGTTACGACCTTCATCGATTCCCAAAAGCGTTACAATACAGCTTTAGCAGAGCGCCGCTTACGCTCCGCTCCGCTCAGATTTCATGCTCTGAGATACTACAGGGAACTGCGTAGATTTCGCATTTGATAAGCGCGTCTTGCCGAGACGCGAGCGACGCGCTATCAACTCGGCTGCAAAACGACGAAGACGCCAAGTAGACACGCTGTCACGCTCCGCTCAGTCGGCTTTGTAGCGGAGCGAGGGATGCGATCTTCGTTCCGCTGACGGTATGAGCGTTGTGCGCAAGCGCACTAGCGTTCCCGCTAAGTAGTTGTGTGGCATTTGCTAGCATATGCCGGTCTGAGCGGAGCGGACAGCAAGCGCTCAGCTAAAACACTCTAATGTCTCGCAATGTCGTAGCGTTACGTTTTACCAGGAAAGAACTACGGACTGTGGGCCGATTCCGAAGGCGGTGCAGTCTAACACAGCGTTTCAAAATGCTTGCTGTCAATAGGGAAGAATAGGAGAAATTAGCACGCTCTCGCGTTTGTATGGAACTTGTTGCTTTGCGACGTGCTGCACGAGAAAGATAGCGGCAAGGTTGACGATGATTCGCGTGTTTCATTCCCGCGTCTCGTGCCTAGTTTTCACGTGCTCTAGCTCGTGCTGTGCGACGTAACGCACGCGCGTGCCTATTATCACCTCAAGAATCTAGGTGGCGTTGTCATGAAAGAAGTGTGCATGGAACTGTGACTTACTCGAAAAAAAGAAAAGAAAAAAAAAAGAAGAAGAAACTATGGTGGCCTACTGGTTAGAGCATCGGACTGCTCTGCTGGGAGACTGAGGTTCGATCGCACGCATCATCTTTTATTGTGAAGATGCCCAAACGAGGCGAGACAAGAACCTACCTACAGCAAAGCGCCTGATATTAGGCAAAAACTGCTTTGCGTTAAAACTTAAGGACGGTAGGCAAGAGTAGGAAGAAGAGGAAAAGGGTAAATAAGAGGACAAGACAAGCTTTAGCCTTCCTGAGCGGCGAGTGCCAGTAAACCGCGGTAACTGCTCAAGTTATTTATTTATTTATTTATTTATTTATTTATTTATTTATTTATTTATTTATTTATTTATTAGCTAGGATATTCTTCGTAATCAGCGGAATATTCTAGGCGCAGTTTCCTGTTGAAAAGAAAATTATATTAGTAGTTAGGTGTCACAGGATGCACAAGACCTCGATTTGGCTGAGGCCATAAAAAGATAAACATCGATCTCAAGAAAAGCACCGAAAAAAACTTTCGAAAACAATAACGTACCAGAAACCATGATTTGTATAAAATCGAGTATACGTATCATTGGCAGGTTAGATTGGTGTGTTCTTTCTTTGGCCATATCCTAGTCGGATCCTAAGTTCTCATAGCATTTCTTAACACCACGTTCATGTGCTATTCAGGAAGCTTACTTATTCCCACAGAATGTTTCCGTCGGGAGAAATGCGCGTGTGGGCGGTGATGGGTGTTGGGACACTTTCTGAGTGACCGCTCATGCCATGTTTCCTAATGAAAACTTCGGGGAAAGAGCTCGTATAGGAAGTCGATATCAACCGTCCGGGTAGTTCACGATTGCACCAACAAGGATGCTGAGCTCTATGCCTAAATATATCGGCGCGTCTGTCGGTGTTTGGAAGCTCGGGCACGCAATTCGCCAATTCAATGGTGACGAGGAAAGCACTGAAAGCTTGCGATCGCGATGGAGCGCTCGCTTTTTTCGTATGAAACAAAGAAAAAAAAAAGGAGAAAGCGAGGGAGGAAAGGCTACAAAGATGAGATAGAAAGGAATGATGTCTCGTATTTATTTTAATCAGTCCACGTCCCTCCCTGTTGGTCAATCTTTAGTATCGCAAGCAATCCATCATTTTAGCGACTAGTGTCCACACAGCAGTTAGCAACAACAAGAAGGCGAAAAATGTACGCCAAAAGGAGCGTCTGGGTAGTGTGTTGTGTCGCCCAGGCATGACAGCAGTTCACCCGATACAGGCCGACTTTCTCGGCGACCGGCTTCTTTGTCCAGCGCTCTGCTTACACAGACCGGGAATAGGGAGTAGGAACGTATGCATGCCATGTGCTTCCTTTCAAGGCAACGAAAAACACCCCGAAATTCCGTATACACAAAAGGCCCAATGGATTGAGAAGCGGGCTGGTTCAGAAATAGGCTTGCGAAGGCGCTATCGATTGGCGACGCCACTCGACTGCACGCTGACACGCGACAATACGAAAAGATTCGCTGAATATTTTGATCCAGCGCGTCGGGTAAATAAACGCGATGGCTCAGCTCTATGCTAGATGACGGAAGAAGGGCCTTGGCCGTAGGTCTTTTGAGAAATTCGGGGCGCTGCATACATTAAGGTCAATTCGAATGCCGGTCTACGTCAGGAATACAGCTTGGGGGGGGGGGGGGGGGAGGAGGATTGCGTGTGCTATGCATGTTCTCTCTCGGTGTTCCCAGAGCCCTGCCCTGGCGGCTCGGAGCTGATGGATTGGCGGCTGCAGGCGTTGGGCCCGCAAACATGAGCACTGCAGGGAACCACGAAGGAACCAGCAAGCCCGTCCGCGATTGCGAGCACCCGAAAGGGTGTTTACAGAGCGCCCGAAGTAGAGGTAGGGTTAGTACGCATTAAGCGACAACCACACGAAAGCGCATGCGCAGCGCAGCGTGTAATGGAAATAGACGTTCCGGAAGTTCTGAATACAATGAACCTCGATTTTTCTTTTACGTTTCATCGAAGTCTGCATCTGCTCTGGTTGGTATCCATTTGTAGCGTCGTGCTTGCCTTGTGCCCTTGCTGAAGACGTATAAACAAGTAGCAGTGTGTAGCTCTGCGTCTTCGCCGCCTCACTCTGTGCGGCAGGTTTCGCGAGGCAGTGGCAGTAAAAAAAAAAATAAGGTAATCACGGTGGCGCGGTTCCTAGAAAACGGTTCTGACCCTTGTAGTGTGGCGAAATGGCGCTGTCTGTTTCGTGCGACTGCAATATCGCGATGTGGCCGTGCTCCTGAATCACATTATCCCACATCTTCATGCCTCATTCGTATGCACAAATGGACTTCCTGCTGGTTCATCAATTCGAAGCCCAAATAAATAAATAAATAAATAATAATAAATAAATAAATAATAAATAAATAATAAATAAATAAATAAATAATAAATAAATAATAATAAATAAATAAATAAATAAATAAAAAGTCGATTGTTTACAAAATTCTGTGGTCCATTGCTCTGCATAACTCGGCTGCAACGGTATAATCTCGTTCGCAGGCAGCGTTGCCGCATTTGTTTTCGAAAACGAGGCGGGCTGCGTTCTACAGTTCTTATAGGCCTATTAGATGGGGCGCGCTTTCCACGGGCTGTCCGTGGGGAAGCATGGAAGGACCTTCTTGAAAACGAACAATGCTTTAGCATTTTGTTCATCAACACAGGTGTGGTAGCTTCTTGCAGCTCTGTGCATATTACGTTCAATAATAATGCCAAACTGAGCGGAATACCGTGTTCTTGGTATTGCGCCAATAAAAATCGTAAGTAAAAAAAGCGTATTCTAACTTAACAACGGAGAGGACGGTGACAATGGGAAGGCCGCCGTCACCTACCCGCTCGCCTATCCTCATTAGTTCTCTGAACTGGTAGAAACGCATACGACGAAAAGTTTGTATGGCCAAAGTTGAGCATTGAAGGGGAGACGATGTTTTAAATTCCAAATTTTCCTTGTTGAGTCTATATAGTTTGCCTCCCTCATTAAAACTTCTGCAATACTACTCACAAAGGCTTTCGGTGTAAGGAACTGCGCAGAAGCGCCAGTGCACCGGGGGCTAAGCATGCTGGCTGTAATATGGTGGTGAATTCTGCACCTAAGTGAATGTAGAATCTACGTAGTGCACCTCTCGACTCCAGGCAGAATGCTAATTAGGTCATGAATCAATCATTATCGAAGTTTACATCTTCTCAAAACATTCGCACGCAGGCGTACAGTACATACACTCTTTAAGAGAACATCTGAATAATGTTGAAACCATTACTAAAGAATTAAGCCAGTTCCACGCCTGTGAAATCTGATGAAACAGCAGAGCTATGCAAGCGTGGGTGTGCAAGTGGGTATGACGCTCGCCGTCCGACCGTGAGTACCCGGGTTCAAATCCCGCCCCTCTCTCTTTCTTTCTCACTCTTTGCTTTTCTCTCTCGCTCTCATTTACTCTTTCTCTCGCCCATAGCAATCGTCGGTACAACGGTGTTAGAATCGTCGGTACAACGCAATCATATGGTTCCCATAAATGCATGTTCTGCAAGCGTGCGTGTGTAGACACGCACGCTTGTAGAGCATGCATTTATGGGAACCATATAATCATCTAGTGGTTATGACGCTCGCCTACGGACCGTGGGTACCCGGGCTCGAATCTCGCCTCCCCTAGAAAGTTTGTTTTCTTTTTTTTTCTAGCCCGAAAGTGTTTTATCCCGGGTTTCACGACTGATTTCCGGTGGATGGATGGATGGATGCTATGAGCGTCCAGTTTGAAACGGTGTGGTGGGTTGCGCCACCAAGCTCTTGTTAGTATCTTGCCTAATGTTCTACCTTTATTTTTGAGAAAACATAGAACTACAAAGAATTCCAAGCATCAAACTTTTTGAACCATTACTGGGAACTCTGTTTCTGTACGTTTCCGCTGTTCGAGGTCTCCGTACTTTCCTGCCACCACCAAACCTCCAACCGCCTGTTACTAATCTCTATAGCGTACATGTTTACTTCCCCCCCCCCCCCCCCGCTATCCCGGAACCCAAGGGTTTCAAGGACGTCAGAGGAGCCTAAACTGACAGCTGGATAAATTTCTTCGCATTCCAATAAAACATGGTCCATCGTTTCCCTAGCTTTACCGTAGCAAGCACATGCGTCTCCATCCTTGGTGTACTTCGCTTTATAACTACGCGTTCTAAGCCATCCTGATCTCGCTTCGAAAAGTAAGGAGCTTCCCTTTGAGTTATCATAAATTGTTTCTTTCCTGATTTTGTTTTTTTCCCCATGAGGTAGTTAGTCATAGCAGGTTTCTTTTACATTGCCGCCTTCCATGACATTGTCTCAGCCTCTCTCACTTTGCGCTTGACGTTCTTTGTTACCGTGTTGCTGACCATAACGGTCGCATACTTGCTGGTAAGCTTCCTAGTTCTTTTGCTCCACTGTGAGTCAATGTTTTGCCTGTACAAATATCTGAACACCCTCTTGCACCCCATCTACTTTCTTCCATATTCCTCAGTCGTTCTTCAAAATCAATTTTACTCTGAGCCTCCCTTACTTCAAAATTTGTCCAGCCCATATCACCCTGCACAGCTTCATTAGTAGTCTTCCCGTGAGCGCCCAATGCGAGGCCTCCCACTGACATTTGGTTGCCATCGAATCCTGATTGTACCCCTGAATTCAAGCAAACAACCGCATTTCCAAATGTTAGCCCTGGACCCATTACACCCTTCCACATACCTCGGAGCACCTCGTACCTATTGTATCCCCATAGCGCTCTGTGCTTCATTATGGCCGCATTTCGCTTCCCTTTTGCTATTATTGTTTTTTCCCTGTGTCTCCAGATATCTATCTCCTTCGTTTATGCGTACACCAAGGTATTTGTATTCGTTTACCCGAGGTATTCCCTGGCCCTGTATCAACACTGTCTGCTCACTGTTTTCATTGAATACCATAAAACCTGATTTTAACGCTAAATTTTAATCCTAACTTCTCACAATCTTCTCCACAGATATCAGGCAGATGTTGCATGTCACTTTGCTTGTTATCAAGCAACACAATGTCGTCCGCATAAAATAAACCTGGAAGCTGCTGCTCAACTATTGTGCCGGCTTCTTTGTATGAGAGGTTAAACCCGATATTGATTCCTTCTAGCGCCCTTTCCATCCTTACCATGTACATCATAAACAGCAGCGGGGATAAAGGGCAACCCTGTCTCAGTCCCTTGTTGATATGGACTTTGTCCTCGCTCCTCATCCCTTCCCATTCAACACAAACGGTATTTTCTCGGTAAATCTCCCTGAATAGCAGTATACAGTCGTTGCCAATACGTTCCCCTTCCAGAATATCCCACAACACATTGTGGTCTACGTTGTCATACGCTCCGGTAATGTCCAAAAAAGCCACATATAGCGGTCCCCTTTCTTCTCTGGATGTTTCAATACATTGAGTAAGGACGAATAAGTTGTCATCCAGACGCCTACCAATTCTGAAACCATTCTGAGGTACTCCCAATATGCCATTATTCTCTGCCCATGCTTGCAGCTTCAATTTATTCGCCTGCATTGCTAACCTGTATATTACCGGTGTAATGGTCAACGGTCTATACGAGTGAATTACACCTTTTCCCCCCTTACCTTTATAAATTAAATTCATTCTACTTTGTCGCCAACTGTCTGGTATTCGCCTATCTTGTAAGCCTTTTTCTACTGTTTTCAACAGAGCTTCCTTAGTTTTTGGTCCTAGCTCATTAATCAGCCTAACGGGAACCTCCTCTAAACCTGTGGCTGTGCGTTTAGGAATTTTCTCTTCAGCTTTCTTCCAGTTGAAATTACTCAGCACCAACTCATTTTCCGCTTGGTTCTCGTTCATTCTTTTTTTCTCCTCAGAGACCACCTCGCCATTGCCTTGGAATGACTCGGCAGTTATTTTTTTAATGTAATTTAATGCCGCGTCCCCTTCCAGTTTGTTTCCATCTTCGTCAAGGATATGTTGCTGTACTGTTCCCGACTTCCTGCCTAATAAGTTAATGTGGTTCCAAAATATTCTAGGCGCGGCCTTCTTTTTCTCACGTATTTCTGACAGCCAACGTCCACTTTCACCTTTAATCTTTGCTTGAACCATGGTTTTTTTCCCGCGGTATATTTCCCATTTTCTGTCAATTTCATCCTGCGGCAACAGTGCTTTTTGGGCTGCCTATGTTCTCGTGATGCTTTCTTTCGTTCGTCGATAGCCTCCCGTATCTCGCTGTTGCACCAGCTTTTCGGCTTCCCTTTTCCTTTCCAACAAGCACGTTGCTTCTCTTTCCTGACTTCTCTCGCCATTACACTTACAAGCTCACTATATTCCCACTCCTTGCTTGGCCATTTTTAAGTTCTTTCTCGGCTCTTGTAACTATATTTGCTATTTGGTCAGCGTTCAAATTTCGACTGGTCATTCTTCGATCCTTGGTCTCTTTCGCAACTACATATTCCATTTTCAAAATGATGCGTGTATGGTCACTCCTTATGCTGCTATACCCTTCCTCGTCAATTGCCATTTCTTTCAATTTAACAGGAATTCCTTCTGTCATCAGACAGTAATTGATGGCTGATTGTCTATTTCCGCCTTCCCATGTGATCTGGGCGTCACAATTAGGCCCCGTATTCATAATAACGAGGGTACGTTGCTCACAGAGATCAAGCATTAACCTCCCGTTGTTGTAAGTATAACCGTCTAGATCCTGTATGTGGGAATTCATGTCATCCAACAGGATAAATTCGCCCTCACTCCCGAAACTCTTAAGGTCCACACTTAGGCATTCCACCAACTCTTGATTCTTTTCTTTGCAATTATTCCCTGCCCATAAATACGTCGCGCCCAGCCAAGTTTTCTTACCACTGACTGTGCCTGATAGCCAAAGATGCTCTTGACACTTTGAATCTACTGTCTCTCATTTGGCCCCCTGATGTATAAGCATTCCGACTCCCCCTCCCCTTTCTTTCCAATTTGGTTCGGTTGCACCCTTTCCGAACATAATTATCAATCAGTGGTGACTTTTCCAAGTCTGTAAGGTGCGTTTCTGTAACCGCGTACACACCTATTTGTTCTCTATTAAACTGCTCCTTAATCTCGAACCATTTTTCTTTTTTCCTACTACCCTCAAGTTTATGTAACCTATTGCATAGTGAGCTCTTTTCTTTCTCGTTTTTCTGTTCTCGGGGATGCTAGTCAGAGGTTCCTCTAAGGGACCTTCTTCATTAATACTTACCTTGGCCTCCTGAGCGCCCGTGGGCCTCCCAAAAAAAGGAACTGCACGACCAGCGAGTCGCAAGCCCACTTCACGTCCAAGCCTGTGATCAAAATGGATTCCGTCTCTTTGAAAACCACCATACCTTCTCACTTCGCTGTTGACTTCCCCAACCTCGAAGCCTTTCTCTCGGCTTACTTTCCAAATCGCCTCATTAGTGGCCGCAACTGCTCTTTGTACGTTAATGTCACGTACAAGTACCTCCGGCACAGTGCATAACCACAATCTGCACCCGAGGAGACACCTCGCGTAAGTCGTCTACACCCTTCGCCAAACGCTGGAATAGTCCCGCCCTTTTCCTCCTCAGCACGTCATTTAGGCCGCCTACTACTATTAACAAGGTTGCGTGCCGGTGCATTCTCCGCGAGCTTTTCTCTAGCTCGCTCCATGACATCGCCCAATCTCCTCCCTGTAAATGTCCCTACCGCCACTCTTTTGTCGCCTTTCGCCCTCTCCACAATTGTCTCTCAAGCACCTAGACAAATTTGAATCACCCGTGATTATGACCTTTCTTCACTCCCCCCTCCTGACGAGGTCTCACCCTGCTTCCCTTTGTCCTCCTTGTCCGCGTGATTCGGATTTGACACAGGGCATTGAACCCTGCGTTCCTGCTTTCCCTTCGAGGCAGCTTCAAGATAGGTGACCCTCCCCACCAGCTGCCCACCCGGCATGTTCCACGCATTCTGTGCGCTTTGTGGGCCCTTCCTGTCCTGTCCCGCCGGGAGCCGGCGTTTCATCGTCATTACCATTTTCGTTCGTAATGGCGGCCCTGTTCAGTTTTTCCTCGGCTGCTCGGAGTCTTTCTTCCATTGCCTTCTGTACATCATGCTTGGTAACGGATGTGACAGTCGCCATCTAGGAGCGGTGAAGCGAAGCACTGCATTGTGACACTAACGAGCGCCGACAGGGAGCGCTTCGGTAGTCACAGCACAGCGGAGGGTCCAACGCGGTGTAGCCATAAAATAAAGAACCAAGTGTAAACGGCTTCGTGACTTTGTAAACTCGTCATTTTCAACGAAGTACTGTGTAACAAATAATAAAATAACCATTATTAAAGGTGTCCGACCGCAGGATTCGAGCCCACGCCCTCTAGTACAGAAGCCCGCCACTGAAACCATTACGCCATGGCCACATGCACTGGCACGCGGCGTAGAACGCCCTTATCAATTTCACGCGGGCAAGTCAGCGCGTTGAGACGGCTGGTTAGTTTCAACTCCGTTCGCCAACATGATGCAGCGCGCGAAGCAAACATGCAACATGGTCGCCGTCCCGCACATCGTGCGCCTTTTGCCGGAGCGAACTGTGAGTTCATGAAGAAAACATGCAACAGCTTCTGTGAAGACACGTTTCACTTTCGTGTTCTACCAATTCCTGTGAAAGAGGGATTAACCATAATTTTTTTTATCTCACTCTCTGTCTGTCTCTCTTTCTTTCTCTCGCTGCACCTCCTCTCCTCATCTTACACTCTCTCCACTTCGCTCGACACTGCAAACACCATCGCTCCGTAGGGATCAACCTCGACCTTAAACAACTCCGCTGTTAAAATTTAAATGGCGAACGGAGCCGATCTGACGTGTTAGGCCCAGAGGTCTACTTACAACAAATGTCATGCAGGCCTTCTTGTGAAATCTGAGGTATAGTACAATTAGTGTTGGAATGCTAATTAAGTGGTCCATAGAACAGTTTACGACACTGTCTACATCATATATACAGATGTTATTATATTTCCATAATACCAAAAGACATTCGACATAGCTCGCTATCTGGTACGTTAGGTGTAGGTTACGGAAAAGAGCGAACTGTGCGAAAAATGCAGAAACTTTATGACTGATTTTTTTTATTTCTGCATAGTTTTCAGCGGCACATTGGCGCTCTTTGGCCATACTTGGCCCTTGCGCCGTTAAACACCATACATCATCATCAGCGGCACATTAAAAGTGCGCGAATGATGCTGTTTTTTATTGTTCTTCTCAACGTCATCTTGCTTTATGGCGTTCTATATATGATGCAGAATTTGCGTTATTACTTTATTTGCAGTGTACTTCTGTTCCATGCGAATTATATGCATCCTCATGCTTGCGTGCTGTGATGTTAACTAGAGCCCGGTCAAGAAGAAGACAAAAAAAAAAAGACACACACTCAACTTCGAGCAATTGTTACTCCTCAACCTCAGTTCCTCTGACAACACGTTCGATGTACTGCACAGCTCACAGATACTGAAGTCGGAAACCACGCGCGAAACCATCAGCAATACGACGCCGCTGGCGGTAAACCATAAGCAGATCTCGGAGAAAGAGGTCTTGGGCATCGGCTGCCAGGCGCGATAAGGATTATTTGGACACGAAAGAGCTTTTTCGCTAGCAGCAGGTGATGAAGGTCACCGTATTGATCTGCGGCAGGGCCTCGCGGAGGCGGAAGACGAAAGGGAGAGAGAAGGAAATAGGGTTTAGTAGTGGCCATGGGGAACTGCTGCCACTGTTCTTGGCTGGTAGTATACAGCTATAACAAGAAAAGGAATGCACCCATTCAATATACGTAGTTGTTTATTTATTAGACAGCACAATTACCGTAACTATGTTTGCAAAACAAACATAAACCTAATCAAAAAGTGTTAGGGGCGGATTAGCGTGCCATTTGTTAGGAAGCGTGCTGCGAAGTGCTGCTCCAAGTGTAGAAATGATAAGGTCCATCAAATATATGGCCTCCCACAAATACCGCTCATGAGACGTTGCGTATCGTAGCTCATTGCAATTGTGCTCTATACAGTTCCGACAACCGGGACAATGATTTGCAGTGATTTCTGCGATCTTGCATTATTTTGGTCCTATTTATTTATTTATTTATTTTTGCGTTATTTTTTAGAAAAATTATGGGGCATGGTAACCTCCCCATCGAAATGCGGCGGCCGCGACCGCGATAGGAACCGGTGACGTCGAGCTCAGCAGCGCTACTCGACGACTGCGGAATCTCGTACGGCAACGTGACGCCGATGGCGTGGCTACGGCTGCGCACTTGTACTTTCTTCTGCACTCGTTCACCTCACGGAGACCACATGTCCTCCCCTCATACGCTCTAAAATCAGGAAGATCCTGTGCAACGTGGGAGTCAGTCTAAGCGAAGCGACGCGCCGTGGGCTTCGGCGACGAACGCGTCCCGCAATGCTCAATATATATATATATATATATATATATATATATATATATATATATATATATATTGCCACGTAGTAGTGAGGGTTAAGAATGAACACAGTAGCAAAAAACTGTGTATCACAAAACTTACTCTTTATTGGGCGAACTTGTGCCCCTAAAAGCAAGCGACATTCAAAGCACAACGATAGCGGCGAACACAGTCGGCGATCGTTGAAAATCTGATCTGCGGGCCGAGCGCGTCGACTTTTATACGTGACTCGTCGAAAGGTCCTGGCGAAATCGCTGGTGCCTGCGTGGCTTCCAGAAAGTACTACACCATTCGCGTCTTGCATACAATCAGATTACCCAAGGCTCGGTGAAGACAGGCAACGGAAGAAACCATCGATAACATTCGAGGCACTGCCGAGACATGCAGACACATCCTGCGCCGAGCCATAACGTTTAATATTTCTTAGCCGGTGAACGTACTATATACATACAGATCCCACGCACTGTGGGAATCTTCCAGGTAGCTGGCAATCCAGCATCGTTTGAGCTCTTACAAAGCGTTACCAAATGGAACATTATTGTGTATGACGAGAAATTGTGTGTGTGAGGAGAGCGTGTCTGTGACGACAACAGCCATCAGGCGACAACGACGGTGACGACGATAATGTGATCGGCGACAGCGATGACATGACGACTGAGTTTTGTGCTCCGGCGAAGAAACGCTGCAACTTTTGTCCGTTACGACTTAGGTCGATCTGGAAAGGCGGTACAATGTCGCACACACCCGGCGTGGTTGCTCAGTGGCTATGGTGTTGGGCTGCTGAGAACGAGGTCGCGGGATCGAATCCCGGCCATGGCGGCCACATTTCGATGGGGGCGAAATGCGAAAACACCCGTGTGCTTAGATTTAGGTGCACGCTAAGGAACCCCAGGTGGTTCAAATTTCCGGAGTCCCCCACTACGGCGTGCTTTATAATCAGATCGTGGTTTTGCAAGTAAAACCCCATAATTTAATTTTTTTAATGTCGCACAGCGTCTACAAAGCGCTAACTGCAGCGAGGAAAAGACTGGGGAATGTGGGCCGATCCGAAGGCGGGGGAGCACTCTAACACAGTGCCTCAAAAGCTCTAGCTGCCACTAGGGTAGAATGGGGGAAACTGGTGCTCTCTCTTTTAGAAGCACTGTCATTTTTAAAGTAAATTGTTGCTATAGGCGTCGTGGTGCCCGCGCCGATCGTCTCAGAGAGAAAGTTCATGTTGGCATGAGGAAAGTATGCATCACATCCTAATAGGTAGAGCATCAGGCTTTTGTGCTGGGCTGCCCTGTCTAATTTGATCCCCCGAATGGACACGTGTTTCTTCCTATGTAATGAAGAGGCCTCGAAACGAGGAGAGCTAGCATATACAAACCGCAACGTGCCTGATATCAGACAAGTAGTGCTTCGCACTAAAAAAAAGAAGAGAAAAAAAAAACAAAGAAAAAAAGAACAACAGAACTGAGCAGTGTTATTGTGGCAATGCATCCCAGATGCACCAGGCGCTTGCTTGTCCGTCGCCACGAAACCGAGGGAAATCAACGGTGTGAAGCGCGATAATCTGATCGTAGTCACAATATTTACAACCACGACATGCGAACACCAAGCCGAGCCACAGACGGTACAGGAACGGCGATTCCTGCCGTAGCAGACCTGCTCAATTTAGTCGATGTTATCTCATGAGTCAGCTTATCCTGTTCGGGCGACCTGGTGTTCACTGAAGAAGCTGAACGCCACCTTGTCGACCACGCAGGAGTGATGTGAATCTTTGAAACAAGTTTATGATGTCATCTGTGGTGCTGAGAAACTAAAAGGTAATGCCTATTAAAGTAAGGCCTTGTGGTTACAAAGTTGTTGGATAGCTGCAGACGCACCGATAGCCTTGGAAGTTCCTAAAACTTGACTTGCCCGAGCGGTTTGCATTTGAATGAATCCCCACTGTCTATCACTAATCAGTGAATTAAATGTCTTTCGAGAGGGTGATGAGTACGATGGTAGATTTCTTCTGGCGATAGGCCGCGTGAGACGTTTTCCCGTATCCTTACACAATAGGTTGTTCACTTGTAGAAGCAACGTTCCTAGTGTTCGAATGTTATCGTTGAGCCGGCATCGGATACCGTCCTTTGGCAGTCCTTGCCGAACAGATGTAAAAAAAATAGTTAACAAATAGCGTGAGGTACAAATTTGCTTTTGCAAATTCAAAATCCTGGAAAAGACCATGCAGTCGTTCTTATTACGCTGTCCACGTAGGGAAGCTGAACTCTTCCGTTCAAAACTAGGTTGTATGCACTTTTTGCGGCAGGGGTAAGTATCTCATGCAACATGTCTTCTCACATAATACGCATTTTTTAAAGATTATGTGCATATTATTTTTAACGCATACCCGCCGCAGTGGCTCAGTGGCTTTGACATTCTGCTGCTGTGCCCGAAGTCGCGGCTTCGACTCCCGGGCACAGCGGCTGCATTCCGATGGGGGTGGCATGCAGAAACGCGCATGTAGCGTGCTTTGGCTACACATTAATGAACCTTAGGTCGCAAAAATTTATCCGGCGGCCTCGACATGAGCTTCCCTGATAATAATACACTGTCCCCGCTTCGGGACGTCAAACATAATTTATTTCGATTAGCGTAATGTCCGTCTAGCTTCGGCACGTAATAATAAAGACTGTCACGAATACGGGTCCTATATAGTATAACGATATGCTGTCCTGAAAGCGAAGCGGCAGCTTGCGAAACAGGGGTTCTTGACGGCATGATCAAGATATCGGAAATATCTATTGCCTACGTTAACACGGAAAAAAATAGCTTCAGTTAACTGACAATGTATCAGAATTTGGAATTATGAATTCATGAAGGAATCGCCGAAACAATCTGTTCTAAGAATTTCAGTTCAATAATAATAAAAAAAAAAAAACAGACGGCAGATCCCACGCCCTGTGGGCATAATTTTTTTTTATTATATGGTATTTAGGAGATGTTGGCGCCTTTAATTGGCGCCGGCTACTCCTTTTCACATAGAGGTATGAAAGAAAAAAAAAGAAAAAAAAAGAATGAACCTACACGCATTAAAATTAAATGTCAACTCCAAATCACAATAACACAAAGTCCAGTCACATAAGTGCACTAATGCTGAAAGTCAACTCAGAAACACAGCAACACAAAGTTCAGTCACAACGGCGCATTAAGTTAAACACAAAATCCAGTCACATAAGTACACTAATGTCACACTAAAACTGAAAGTCCACTCAGAAAAAGGGCACACAAAGTTCAGTCACATAACTGCACTAAAGTAAACACAAAGTCCGGTCACGTAATTATACTAAAATCACGGCACATAAGATAGCATCGATGTTATGCGAAGCAGTGTGCGGGGAAGCCTACCAAGTTAACGAAACGACCATGAGAGCGCCAAAACGTAGGCGGCTGTTTCATGACCTACATGACACGCATGTCATGAGTCCGCAGGAGTCATTATAGCTACGCTGAAGAGACCTTAAGGCGAAAGGCTTAGTCATGCTCATGACTATGACTTCCACCATCAAACCTAAGCCTTTTCCTTCACTTAGTACCACATCCGAACCCCTTCCATTGGTCTTTTTGCGTTAATATTTCTTCGCTGAGTCATTGTCATTTTTGCTGAGTCATGCTCATGAATATGACTTCTACCATCATTCTTTAGTGTTTCCTTCACATAGTACCCACGTCTGAACCCATTTCAGCGGTTTTTGAGTGTTCAGCTTTTTTCGCGGGGTCATTGTCATGACCTACATGACACGCATGTTATGACATTTATGTCATGACCTATCATTTATATTCGTCATACACTCTTGTCATACTATGCCAATTTTGGTACCTACCAAGTTAACGAAACGACCGTGAGAGCACCAAGACGTAAGCGGCTGTTTCATGACCTACATGACACACATGTCATGACCTATCATTTATGTTCATCATACACTCTTGTCATACTGTGCCAATTTTGGTACATACCACGTTAATAAAACGACCATGAGAGCATAAAGACGTAGGCGGCTAGATAGATAGATAGATAGATAGATAGATAGATAGATAGATAGATAGATAGATAGATAGATAGATAGATACTGTCAAAGTGGCAAATATTCTGCTTCACATTTCAAAACTATCGCGCGCAAGACTTCAACACCATCCGATTCATGTCAGCAAGCTAAGGGGGCCAGAAATCTCCCAGTGGGCCGTTTGAAGTTTTTTTTGAATTTGGTCACCCCTTACTTAGCACGTCAGACTGATTTTATGCACGAACATTTGTTTATTGTTTTTGTGGTACGAAATGGCCACCGGTATATTTATCTACTGGTCATAATCATGTTAAATTTGAACCGATTAAAATTAACTTGGTGATTCAAAAAAGGGGCAATAAGATAAACTCGTTTTGTGAAGCACACAAAGGGAAGTTTTCGGGGGTATGTAAGCTCGCTGAAGACAATTCTTACGCTGAGCAGCGCCCTTCTTATCTAGAGAAAGGATGCGCTGGCTGCACTCTATCTTTGCAGTAACACAGAGAATATAAGCGTCTATTTCCAGCAGAGAATGTTGGCGGTCACGCCAGCACCAACGAATAATCGTTGCGGCTTCTAACTTTGTGCACGGGCTGCTGATAGTTGTGCTTTACGCATGCGATACCCTTCCGCTTCAGACGGATTTGTTCTCCAGCTTCTGTCAAGGAGAGACATTTGCCCCTGTCTGCGACGTGATTGCGTCTGCGAATACCCCGCCTCTGATTACCGATCTATTGGCCGTACATTGGATACACTTCTGCAATATTTACGACTGGACATGGCTGACAGACTTCGTCTTTTGCACCACGTGAGAAAGAAGACAGCCTCCAACCTACCCAGACTGCCAGATCCCAGCCTATTCTGTGGAGCTCTTTTTAAGGAACTTTGCGCAATATAATAAATAGCGAGCCCATTTACGCGAGAGATTGAACCATTTGGGCAGACGTGCTTTTCCTCTAGCCAGAGAACTTGGCCAATCATCATGGCCAACTAGTCAGAGATGTGGTTTAACTGTCCTATGGGATTTCCTTGTGGAGGGCAACCTAATTAATTTTCTTTTATTTGCGTTTGTCGCTTTCGTTGTGAACTTTGCTTGCGGTGAGTGTTCCTTCAAGGTTTACTTAAGCATGTTCCACTCTGGTAGGCTTTATTTTTTTTTTGTTTTGACTTCTTTTTATTTTTCTCTTGGCTCATTTTCTTTGTGTCTGCCATGTGCGTGCGCGTGTTACGTTGAGGAAGGCCTAGTGTTGTTTTCTGAACTGGGTCATGTAGGCTGACTGCAATGTAGCTTACGTTCCCATTTGTGTACAGTTTAAAAAATACCAACAACCTTAGAACACGAGTATCTGTCATTGTCAAAAACGTTTTATTACTGTAGGTTGCTTTTTTTCCATTCTCTGTAGCTGAATCTTATTTCAGCGAATGCGTTCTCCACTGGTACAGGCAGCAGACTTCAGAAAACAGCGTACGGGTTTCACAGCTGTGAACAACAACGCCCTGATGCATGTTGCTGTTGGCAGTTATTGTATGTATGCACATGCAGTTGCGGTAATCCTCATGTCCCTGCCCTCAGAGCTATCAAGCACTATACCGACGCTCCTGCCCTCGTGCAGTGCAGATGTTCGTCATGAATGTAAAGAACATATAGTAAGAGCAAACGAGCTAGCACAGGATTTATTCGCGGCTCGTTAGGTTGGCCTCAATCTTATTGTGCAATGTTACTACTTTTGATACAGCGTACATATAAAAATTGTGGGCGATCATATTGCAGTGATGCCTGTAATGTTGTAATAGGACCTTCACCATGTGCCGATATTTTCTAATTTCAAGAACAAGAGAGAGAGAGAGAAAAGAAGGAAAGCCAGGATGGTTAACCCGATGCACGTTCCGTTTGCTCCCTACACTTGGGGAAGGGGATAAATGGACGAAAAAAAAAAACAGGGAGTTAAAGAGCACTATAGTTTCACGCACACGTGAAAAAGAAAAACACGCAAAAGCGAACTGATTCAACCGTTCGCAAAAAAAAAAAAGGACTTCTGTGGTTTTACGTGCCAGAACCACGACATGATTATGAGGCACGCCGTATTGGAGGACTCCGGATTCATTTGGACCTCCTGGGGTTCTTTATCGGGCACCTAAATCTAAGTACACGAGCATTTTTGCATTTCGCGCCCATCGAAATGCGACTGCCACGTTCGGGAATTGAACCCACGACTTTGTGCGTAGCAGCGCAACGCCATAGCCGCTAAGTCACCGCGGAGGGTGATTCAGTCACTCGTGAACGGATATGTCCCGCATTTATCTGACTTACGAATAACCATTAGGTTAAAAGACATTTGAGCAGTGGGGTAGGTTGCGCCAGATAACAAGCAAGGGTCACACAACAAAATACCATTTACACAGTGTTTACTAAGCTTATAGTGCATCCAGCAACATTTCATTTTTTTTTTCAATTTCGAGCGAAAATATAAATATTAGTTTTTTTTTAATTGTTAAGTATGAGTGAGAACTCAGACGAAGTCACGTTCATTCCTCAGTAGATAGCCACCATGACAGGACAAATAGAACGGCAAAAAAGCTGAAATGCTTTCTGAAACACAAATACAAAAATTTTAACACATGTCATGCTGACTCAGAAAAAAAATGCAAATGTTGGGCGAATGGGCCATCAGAAACGGAGGCACGTATACAGCGACAAAGCTTCGGAGACACGCTTTACGAATAGCCTCAGGCACCGACGCTTTCTCCGATGCCTTAAAGGCCGTGATTTAAATTTTCATTACCTTGGCCCCGTTTCCCTCGTCACGTTTTCAATAAAGAAAGTCCACATGCTGTAAGGAGGGTTTCGTTTGGAATATACGGCGTGGACGTGCGAAGCGAATTCGTGTGCCGCGTTTGATATACAACCAGATCATAACACAGTAGACTATAAATGACTCTTCTTGCATTTACAACTGTGGCTTGTGATAGAAGCACTTAGCGCTTGCACACGTCGAATCAATGGCACGCATTCTGCTTGAATAAGACTCTGGGTGCAAAAACAAAGTGGCATCAGTTTGGCTTCTAAGTCTGCCCCAAACACGAGAACGATGGGAACGAAAATGGTGCGATGGATTGGTGCGAACATGAAAGTTTCAAATGAAAAGGAAACAAGAGTGAGCGCATTCCTTTGCTAACCTTCCGAAGAGGCGATTTCGCCTGAGAAAATTAGAAGAGGCACGGGTGAACAGAGGTTAATGACATTGCCAAGTTAGGCACCATGCTCCTGCAGCTGTGGCCGTTCGCTGTTGAGCTTGAGATAATACCAGTGTTTGCGACCACGATTACGACAGAGCCTGAACCATGACCTCGCCTTAGAACTCTTTTGTTGTGCGAAAGCAGTCTCATTTCACTGGGATTCAGGAGACGTTATTTACACCGCTGACTGTAAGAAAATCCTATGGCGTAATGAAAACACCATGAAACATTACTCACTCAGAGACGGCTTCCGTCTTGATAGTGGCCTCATGAATATGCAGATGGGCATTTCTCTAGTCGCGCGCAGCAAATCTTGTTCTAGATGTGCCGACCCCGGGGGTGGTGCTGTTTCTGCTCCAGCGATTATGAATGACTATAGCTTGTACGTACCCGCCTTGCTCCTATTTC